>NC_091164.1:40527344-40672940 GCF_040958095.1 Procambarus clarkii
ACATTTGAAACAAAGAAAGATTGTCATAATGGAGCAGCCTACCCAACAAACACCGAACGAACCTTTTGCTATAACGAATATGAAAGACAAGGGCTGTTGGCTGGGTTAGTAGTGCGTGAGCAACCATTTGTCGCACACGTGCCTGTGGCTCTCAAACACCTGTCCCACACGGTGTTGAAAGACTGTGCTCAGTCGGTGCAATTCAGACCCTATTGTTTGAAGAACATAAGGGTCATAACTTTGGTGAAGCTAGGCGCAATAAGGGCTTAACACAACGGTCGGATGCCAGTGATACAGCACCTATGAGGATGATACAGCGAGCGTATCCAGGTGTAGCTCTGAGCCCCACCCTTGCCATCTCTAATGTATATAGATGATACATAGATGAATCGTTTTCTGCGTTCAGTGATGATGCATCTGATACAAGTAGCATAGATGAACAATGTTAGCGGCTTCCATTATGGTGGTGTTCATTGATATTTTCAAGAATACCTGAATCTCTTCCTGACTGATGGACACTCTTTGAGGCTAGCTGAATCTCTTCCTGTGTGGGACCTTACAAAGCGATCTTTTCAAGACTATCTTACAAATTGAGCTTTTCCTATAATCGTTTCAATACTACTTTATGCTTTACAAGCTTGGCTACATACCACCTACAAGTACTAAAGCCAAGGGTGCACGCGAGTGCGTTATTTGTAAGCACACAGAACGATGAAACAGGAAACAAAAATCTATCTGTAGCTGGTGCAAGGAGAGCAAAGTCGCGCTGTGTACCATGTACTACTTCGTTGACTATTACGCACCTCCAAAGTACTGAGTGTGTAATACAGTGTGTTACTGTGTAAATAGTATGTGAAACTGTACATATTGTAATTTTAGTGAATTTTTACCACGTAATATTGTGACAATAAACATTTATTGTGGACACATTACTGACACATGTATCACAGTTTCATGGAAAATTATGAACATTCTATTGTATACATATTGTAAAGGTCACAAATATGCATCATATACGATAAAAGAAACAAATAAAACCGCATTGGAAATGCATAGAAAAAATATTTGAAAATATATTTGTGGCAACACGCGGTGCTTGAATGGCCTGCGCGACCGTGTCTGGGAGCTTCACACACGGGCGGCCAGGCCCTGATGACGTCACAGCGCACCTTGTCCACGCCCTCACAGCCAAAGTAAGTGGAATTTGGTAATTATTTTTACATAGACATGTTCAGGGACGGTAATTTATCATTTTACAAAGAAAAATTATATTTTGGGGAACATTTGATGTCATGCACAATGGGGAAATTTCACAATAAACACAGTGCATCACACTGGTTACATGGGGGACACTCGTTTTGTATGACGTCCGTTTCACATGACGAACATGGAACGGATTAAATTCGTTATGCGAGGTACCACTGTATATATATATATATATATATATATATATATATATATATATATATATATATATATATATATATATATATATATATATATATATATAAAACTTTAGAACACTTTCCCACCAGGAGACTCGAACCCTAGCCAGCACAGAAGCCTTCCAGCAACTGGCATAACAGGTACGCCTTAACCCGCTCCACCACCTGCTGAGACCCTTAAAAGAGATGGTAATTTCGGAGTATTTAAATACACCAAAGATCACCACCTCCCAAGAGCACTAGAGCAAGTGAGGGGTCATTTATACGTTTATTTCATCAAGTCCCTGTTAATATGGGAAGACACAGTGTCTATGCTTAAGGCACAACTCTCCTAAACACGAGAGTGAAGTATACAACTTTAGAACACTTTCCCACCAGGAGACTCGAACCCTAGCCAGCACAGAAGCCTTGCAGCAACTGGCATAACAGGTACGCCTTAACCCGCTCCACCACCTTCTCAGACCCTTAAAAGAGATGGTAATTTCGGAGTATTTAAATACACCACAGATCACCACCTCCCAAGAGCACTAGAGCAAGTGAGGGGTCATTTATACGTTTATTTCATCAAGTCCCTGTTAATATGGGAAGACACAGTGTCTATGCTTAAGGCACAACTCTCCTAAACACGAGAGTGAAGTATACAACTTTAGAACACTTTCCCACCAGGAGACTCGAACCCTAGCCAGCACAGAAGCCTTCCAGCAACTGGCATAACAGGTACGCCTTAACCCGCTCCACCACCTGCTCAGACACTTGCTCTAGTGCTCTTGGGAGGTGCTGATCTTTGGTGTATTTAAATACTCCGAAATTACCATCTCTTTTAAGGGTCTGAGCAGGTGGTGGAGCGGGTTAAGGCGTACCTGTTATGCCAGTTGCTGGAAGGCTTCTGTGCTGGCTAGGGTTCGAGTCTCCTGGTGGGAAAGTGTTCTAAAGTTGTATACTTCACTCTCGTGTTTAGGAGAGTTGTGCCTTTTATATATATATATATATATATATATATATATATATATATATATATATATATATATATATATATATTTATATATATATATATATATATATATATATATATATATATATATATATATATATAATGTACCTAGTAGCCAGAACGCACTTCTCAGCCTACTATGCAAGGCCCGATTTGCCTAATAAGCCAAGTTTTCCTGAATTAATATATTTTCTCTAATTTTTTTCTTATGAAATGATAAACCTACCCATTTCATTATATATGAGGTCAATTTTTTTTTATTGGAGTTAAAATTAACGTAGATATGTGACCGAACCTATCCAACCCTACCTAACCTAACCTAACCTATCTTTATAGGTTAGGTTAGGTTAGGTAGCAGAAAAAGTTAGGTTAGGTTAGGCAGTCGAAAAAACATTAATTCATGAAAACTTGGCTTATTAGGTAAATCGGGCCTTGCATAGTAGGCTGAGAAGTGCGTTCTGGCTACTAGATACGACATATATATATATATATAACGTGTATCAAAACCATGTCTATGTAGTATACATCCCACAGTGCCAAAATCTAATTTAATGTTAGAGGACAATGAAATGAACAATAATAAAAGGGAAATTATACAGTATACATGACAGTAATACATTCGAGACCAAAATTTATACATTCTCCATCATAGTTCACATAATATTTCCTATACAGCATTATGGAGCATTCGATAATATAGGCATATACGGATGTTTTTCAAGCTACATGACATTAGGCTACTGCTATTCACTAGACTTCTAATATATATCCACAAATACATGGCAAGGACTTATGGTACAGATATATAATATACATAGATATATGTGGCATACATTGGCAATACACATTTAATACTAGTGTGTTGTCGAAAAAAGAATAACTACATAAATTAATATTCGTGATACTAGGCTAATCAGCCAAGACATCACTATACAGTTTGAGCACATCATACACCAGCTACAGTATGATCATACTGGTGTATTTGTGGTCATAACACCACCTCACACCCATATGGTAGTATCACGACACACCATGGTCCAGTATGGTAATATCACAACACACCATGGTACAGTATGGTAATATCACAACACACCATGGACCAGTATGGTAATATCACAACACACCATGGTCCAGTATGGTAATATCACAACACACCATGGTCCAGTATGGTAATATCACAACACACCATGGACCAGTATGGTAATATTACAACACACCATGGACCAGTATGGTAATATCACAACACACCATGGACCAGTATGGTAATATCACAACACACCATGGACCAGTATGATAATATCACAACACACCATGGACCAGTATGGTAATATCCCAACACACCATGGACCAGTATGGTAATATCACAACACACCATGGACCAGTATGATAATATCACAACACACCATGGTCCAGTATGGTAATATCACAACACACCATGGACCAGTATGGTAATATCCCAACACACCATGGACCAGTATGGTAATATCACAACACACCATGGACCAGTATGGTAATATCACAACACACCTGAGTGATTGTGAGGTGATGGTGATATAGTAATATAATAGTGATATTGTGATAGTGGTACTGTGGTGGTGATATGACAGTGATATGGAGGTGATGGTAATATAGCTGTGATAGTGAGGCGATATAGCAGTGATAGTATAGTAGTGATAAAGGAGTGATACTGAGGTGATGGTGATATGACAGTGATGGTGCAGTAGTGGTACTGTAGCAGTGATAGTAATACATCAGTGAATGTAAGGAGAAAATATCAGTGTGAGGTGTTAATGCAGAGAAAGTGAAATGATGTTGGTGTAGCAGTGATAGTGTTATGTGATAGTGAGCTGTTGGTGATATAACAGTGACAACAGCTGTCATATAGTGACACCAACAATTTGTTACTCAACATAGTCAGTATATGACCCTAAGTGTGAGTATATGACCCTAAGTGTGGGGCCTGAGGTGATAGTGATATATAGAGGTGATAGTGAAGCTATAGTGATACAGCAATGATAGGTTACAGTACTGAGAAGATATAGCATTGATGGTGATACAGCCGTGTTTGTCAGGTATATGATACCAAAGTATAAATACCAAAGATAATGAAGTTATGATGATATAGTGATAAAGGCGTGTTCCTTAAATTACATTGTCATCCATGGTGATGCAGGAGTGGTGGTGAAGGTACAGTGAACTAGAGTGGCAGCACAACACCACAGTAGTGATGGTACAGTGAACTAGAGTGACAGCACAACACCACAGTAGTGATGGTGATGGTACAGTGAACTAGAGTGACAGCACAACACCACAGTAGTGATGGTGATGGTATTGTGAACTAGAGTGGCAGCACAACACCACAGTAGTGATGGTACAGTGAACTAGAGTGACAGCACAACACCACAGTAGTGATGGTGATGGTATTGTGAACTAGAGTGGCAGCACAACACCACAGTAGTGATGGTGATGGTACAGTGAACTAGAGTGGCAGCACAACACCACAGTAGTGATGGTGATGGTACAGTGAACTAGAGTGGCAGCACAACACCACAGTAGTGATGGTACAGTGAACTAGAGTGGCAGCACAACACCACAGTAGTGATGGTGGTGTTACAGTGAACTAGAGTGGCAGCACACCACAGTAGTGATGGTGATGGTACAGTGAACTAGAGTGGCAGTACAACACCACAGTAGTGATGGTGGTGGAACAGTGAACTAGAGTGGCAGCACAACACCACAGTAGTGATGGTGATGGTATTGTGAACTAGAGTGGCAGCACAACACCACAGTAGAGATGGTCATGGTACAGTGAACTAGAGTGGCAGTACAACACCACAGTAGTGATGGTGATGATACAGTGAACTAGAGTGGCGGCACAACACCACAGTAGTGATGGTGGTGGTACAGTGAACTAGAGTGGCAGCACAAGACCACAGTAGTGATAGTGATGGTACAGTGAACTAGAGTGGCAGCACAACACCACAGTAGTGATAATGGTGGTACAGTGAACTATAGTGGCAGCACATCACCACAGTAGTGATGGTGGTGGTACAGTGAACTAGAGTGGCAGCACAGCACCACAGTAGTGATGGTACAGTGAACTAGAGTGGCAGCACAACACCACAGTAGTGATGGTGGTGGTACAGTGAACTAGAGTGGCAGCACAACACCACAGTAGTGATGGTGATGGTACAGTGAACTAGAGTGGCAGCACAACACCACAGTAGTGATGGTGGTGGTACAGTGAACTAGAGTGGCAGCACAACACCACAGTAGTGATGGTGGTGGAACAGTGAACTAGAGTGGCAGCACATCACCACAGTAGTGATGGTGATGGTACAGTGAACTAGAGTGGCAGCACAACACCACAGTAGTGATTGTACAGTGAACTAGAGTGGCAGCACAACACCACAGTAGTGATGGTACAGTGAACTAGAGTGGCAGCACAACACCACAGTAGTGATGGTGGTGGTACAGTGAACTAGAGTGGCAGCACAACACCACAGTAGTGATGGTGGTGGTACAGTGAACTAGCGTGGCAGCACAACACCACAGTAGTGATAATGGTGGTACAGTGAACTATAGTGGCAGCACAACACCACAGTAGTGATGGTGGTGGTACAGTGAACTAGAGTGGCAGCACAACACCACAGTAGTGATGGTGGTGGTACAGTGAACTAGAGTGGCAGCACAACACCACAGTAGTGATGGTGGTGGTACAGTGAACTAGAGTGGCAGCACAACACCACAGTAGTGATGGTACAGTGAACTAGAGTGGCAGCACAACACCACAGTCCAACACAGTCACCTCCCTAATGTCACTGTGGTTGACTGCTGCCCTCACCACATCCAGGCCGCTCACCACATCACCGAAGACACGTGACCACTGTTCACCACCCTGGAGGTCCCTGGTGGTGATGACGAACTGGGCACTCCCGGGACCCCCCGGCCTATACCTGGCCCACACAGCTCCTGCCCGGCCTGACTCCCGGTACTGCCCCTGGAGGTCAGGCAGCAGTGGGGCTCCTCCCGCACTATCATTACTCTCGTAGTCTCCGCCCACCACATACTCCTCTGGCTGACCCTTGTCCACCACCACCAACAGTTTAGTGTTGCGGTAGGTGTGGCCCCGCTGGCCCGTACACAACAACACAAACTGTCTGGCCAGCGGAGTGTCAGGGGTCAGCCGGATGGTGACCCGCCCTCTTGTTGACCCCGCCCACCCGAGGTCAAGGAACGCCAGGGTGCAGGAGGGCTCCAGCACGCCCACAACCTCACTCTCCTGCAGAAAATGAAATAAATCATGCTGATAACTGTTTAACAAAATGTTATCATATTAGTTATCATAACTCAGTAATGTCAGTAAGACAAGTGGGTGTAATTAAGTAACCTGGAGGGTGTGGGCGTGGGCGGGCGTGGGCTGACGCAGGAGTGGGTGAAGGTACAGCTGTCCGTCTTGGAGAGTTATCCTGGCAGAGCGGCGGCCATCTTGGTCTTCCTGGACGGCAAACACCCGGCCAGCCTCCACCAGCCTCTTGACGGGCTCCCTCATCCTACGGAGGTCCTCAACCTGTGGGCAGTGTCAGTCCCATTATCACCTGTGGTCAGTGTCAGCGCCATTATCACCTGTGGTCAGCGTCAGCCCCATTATCACCTGTGGACAGTGTCAGCCCCATTATCACATGTGGACAGTGTCAGCCCCATTATCGCCTCTGGTCAGTGTGAGCCCCCATTATCACCTGTGGTCAATGTCAGCCCCATTATCATCTGAGGTCAGTGTCAGCCCCATTATCACCTGTGGACAGTGTCAGCCCCATTATCACCTGTGGACAGTGTAAGCCCCATTATCACCTGTGGTCAATGTCAGCCCCATTATCACATGTGGTCAGTGTCAGCCCCATTATCACCTGTGGTCAGTGTCAGCCCCATTATCACCTGTGGTCAGTATCAGCCCCATTATCACCTGTGGTAAGTGTCAGCCCCATTATCACCCGTGGTCAGTGTCAGCCCCATTATCACCTGTGGTCAGTGTCAGCCCCATTATCACCTGTGGTCAGTGTCAGCCCCATTATCACCTGTGGTCAGTGTCAACCCCAATATCACCTGAGGTCAGTGTCAGCCCCATTATCACCTGTGGACAGTGTCAGCCCCATTATCACCTGTGGACAGTGTCAGCCCCATTATCACCTATGGACAGTGTCAGCCCCATTATCACCTGTGGAAAGTGTCAGCCCCATTATCACCTGAGGTCAGTGTCAGCCCCATTATCACCTGTGGTCAGTGTCAGCCCCATTATCACCTGAGGTCAGTGTCAGCTCCATTATCACCTGTGGACAGTGTCAGCCCCATTATCACCTGTGGTCAGTGTCAGCCCCATTATCACCTGAGGTCAGTGTCAGCTCCATTATCACCTGTGGACAGTGTCAGCCCCATTATCACCTGTGGTCAGTGTCAGCCCCATTATCACCTGAGGTCAGTGTCAGCCCCATTATCACCTGAGGTCAGTGTCAGCTCCATTATCACCTGTGGACAGTGTCAGCCCCATTATCACCTGTGGTCAGTGTCAGCCCCATTATCACCTGAGGTCAGTGTCAGCTCCATTATCACCTGTGGACAGTGTCAGCCCCATTATCACCTGTGGTCAGTGTCAGCCCCATTATCGCCTGTGGTCAGTGTCAGCCCCATTATGCTGGAACTGTAGCTCCAACCCCACCCCTCTACTGGCAGGGGGTTGGTGCTGGAAATGGAGCTCCAGCCCCCCCCCCCCCTCAACTGGCAAGGTGATGGTGCTGGACCTGTAGCGCCTGTCCCCCCTCTACCAGCAAAGGTTGGTGCTGGACCTGTAGCTCCAGTCCACCTCTACTGGCAGGGGGGTGGTACTGGACCTGTAGCTCCAGCCCACCTCTACTGGCAGGGGGGTGGTACTGGACCTGTAGCTCCAACCCTCCCTCTAATGGCAGGATTGGGGGGGGGGGGGGGT
Organism: Procambarus clarkii; assembly: GCF_040958095.1. Taxonomy (NCBI): domain Eukaryota; kingdom Metazoa; phylum Arthropoda; class Malacostraca; order Decapoda; family Cambaridae; genus Procambarus; species Procambarus clarkii. The sequence continues at coordinate 40,535,761 of NC_091164.1, forward strand.
TGGTCCTGGAACAGTAGCTCCAGCACCCCCCCCCCTCTAGTGGCTGGGGGTTAGAGCTTAACCTGTAGCTCTAGCCCCCAGCTCTACTTGCAGGGAGAGTGGTCCTGGACAAATAGCTCAGCCCTCTCTATTAGCAGGAGGTTGATGCTGGACCTGTAGCTCCAGCCCCCCTCTATTAGCAGGGGGTTGGTGCTGGACCCGTAGCTCCAGCCTCCCTCTACTGGCAGGGGATTGGTGCTGGACCTGTAGCTCCAGCCCCCCTCTACTGGCAGGGGATTGGTGCTGGACCCGTAGCTCCAGCCCCCCTCTACTGGCAGGGGATTGGTGCTGGACCCGTAGCTCCAGCCTCCCTCTACTGGCAGGGGATTGGTGCTGGACCCGTAGCTCCAGCCCCCCTCTACTGGTAGGGGATTGGTGCTGGACCCGTAGCTCCAGCCCCCCTCTACTGGCAGGGGGTTGGTGCTGAACCTGCAGCTCCAGCCCCCCTCTACTGGCAGGCGGTTGATGCTGGACCTGTAGCTCCAGCCCCCCCCCCTCTACTGGCAGGGGATTAGTGCTGGACCTGTAGCTCCAGCTTTCCTCTATTGGCAGGGGGTTGGTGCTGGACCTGTAGCTCCAGCTTTCCTCTATTGGCAGGGGGTTGGTGCTGGACCTGTAGCTCCAGCTTTCCTCTATTGGCAGGGGGTTGGTGCTGGACCTGTAGCTCCAGCTTTCCTCTATTGGCAGGGGGTTGGTGCTGGACCTGTAGCTCCAGCTTTTCTCTACTGGCAGGGGGTTGGTGCTGGACCTGTAGCTCCAGCTTTTCTCTACTGGCAGGGGGTTGGTGCTGGACCTGTAGCTCCAGCTTTTCTCTACTGGCAGGGGGTTGGTGCTGGACCTGTAGCTCCAGCACCCCCCCTGTCTAAAGGCAGATTGGTGCTGAACTTGCAGCTCCAGCCCCTCTCTACTGGCAGGGGTTTGGTGCTGAACTTGTAGCTCCAGCCCCTCTCTACTGGCAGGGGGTTGATGCTGGACTTATAGCTCCAGCCCCCCTCTACTGGCAGGGAGTTGGTGCTGGACCTGTAGCTCGAGCCCCCCTCTACTGGCAGGGGGTTGGTGCTGGACCTGTAGCTCCAGCCCCCCTCTACTGGCAGGGATTTGGTGCTGGACCTGTAGCTCCAGCCCCCCTCTACTGGCAGGGATTTGGTGCTGGACCTGTAGCTCCAGCCCCCCTCTACTGGCAGGGAGTTGGTGCTGGACCTGTAGCTCGAGCCCCCCTCTACTGGCAGGGGGTTGGTGCTGGACCAGTAGCTCCAGCCCCCCTCTTCTGGCAGGGTGTTGGTGCTGGACCTGTAGCTCCAGCCCCCCTCTACTGGCAGGGGGTTGGTGATGGACCTGTAGCTCCAGCTTCCCTCTACTGGCAGGGGGGGGGGGTTGGTGCTGGACCTGTAGCTCCAGCCCCCCTCTACTGGCAGGGGGTTGGTGATGGACCTGTAGCTCCAGCTTCCCTCTACTGGCAGGGGGGGTTGGTGCTGGAAATGTAGCTACAGCCCTCCTCTACTGGCAGGGGGTTGGTGCTGGACCAGTAGCTCCAGCCCCCCTCTACTGGCAGGGGGTTGGTGATGGACCTGTAGCTCCAGCCCCCCCTCTACTGGCAGGGGGTTGGTGATGGACCTGTAGCTCCAGCCCCCCTCTACTGGCAGGGGGGGTTGGTGTTGGACCTGTAGCTCCAGGTACCCTTTACTGGCAGGGAGTTGGTGCTTGACCTGTAGCTCCAGCCCCCCCCCCTCTACTGGCAGGGGGTTGGTGCTAGACCTGTAGCTCCAGCCCCCTCTACTGGCAGGGGGTTTGGTACTGGACCTGTTGCTCCAGACTCTCCTCTACTGGCAGGGGGTTGGTGCTGGACCTGTAGCTCCAGCCCCTCTACTGGCAGGGGGTTAGTCCTGGACCTGTAGTTCCAGTTCCTCCTATATTGGCAGGGGGTTGGTGATGGACTTGTAGCTCCAGCCCCCCTCTACTGGCGGGGGGGGGGGAGTTGGTGCTGTAAATGTAGCTCCAGCCCCCCTTCTACTGGCAGGGGGTTGTTGATGGACCTGTAGCTTCAGCCCCCCTCTATTGGCAGGGGGGTTGGTGCTGGACCAGTAGCTCCAACCCCCCCCCTCCACTGGCAGGGGGTTGGTGCTAGACCTGTAGCTCCAGCCTCCCCTCTACTGGCAGGGATGTTAGTCCTGGACCTGTAGCTCCAGCCCCCCTTTACTGGCAGGGGGTTTGTGCTGGACCTGTAGCTCCAGCCCCCCTCTTCTGGCAGGGGGGTTGGTGATGGACCTTTAGCTCCAGCCCCCTTCTACAGGCAGGGGGTTGGTGCTGGACCTGTCGCTCCAGCTCCCCCTCTACTGGCAGGGGGTTGGTGTTGGACCTGTAGCTCCTGCCCTCCTCTACTGGCAGGGGGGGGGTTGGTGCTGGACATGTAGCTCCAGCCCTCCTCTACTGGCAGGGGGTTGGTGCTGGACCAGTTGCTCCAGCCCCCCTCTACTGGCAGGGGGTTTGCGCTGGACCTGTAGCTCAAGCCCCCCTCTACTGTCAGGGGGGGGGGGTTGGTGATGGACCTGTAGGTCCAGCCCCCTTCTACATGCAGGGGGTTGGTGCTGGACCTGTAGCTCCAGCCCCCCTCTACTGTCAGGGAGGGTTGGTGATGGACCTGTAGCTCCAGCCCCCTTCTACAGGCAGGGGGTTGGTGCTGGACCTGTAGCTCCAGCCCCCCTCTACTGTCAGGGAGGGTTGGTGATGGACCTGTAGCTCCAGCCCCCTTCTACAGGCAGGGGGTTGGTGCTGGACCTGTAGCTCCAGCCCCCCTCTATTGTCAGGGGGGGTTGGTGATGGACCTGTAGCTCCAGCCCCCTTCTACAGGCAGGGGGTTGGTGCTGGACCTGTAGCTCCAGCCCCCCCCCTCTACTGGCAGGGGGTTGGTGCTGGACCTGTAGCTCCAGCCTCTTTTCTACTGGCCGGAAGTTGGTGCTGGACCAGTAGCTCCAGCCCCCCTTTACTGGCAGGGGGTTTGTGCTGGACCTGTAGCTCCAGCCCCCTCTACTGGCAGGGGGTTGGTGTTGGACCTGTAGCTCCAGCCCCCCTCTACTGGCAGGGAGTTGGTAATGAACTAGTAGCTCCAGCCCCCCTCTACTGGCAGGGGGTTGGTGCTGGACATGTAGCTGCAGCCCCCCTCCCTACTGGCAGGGGGTTGGTGATGGACCTGTATCTTCAGCCCCCCCTCTATCGGCAGGGGGTTGGTGCTGGACCAGTAGCTCCAGCTACCCTTTACTGGCAGGGGGTTGGTGTTGGACCTGTAGCTACAGCACTCCTCTTCTAGCAAAGGGTTAGTGCTGGACTTGTAGCTCCAGCCCCCCCTCTACTGGCAGGGGGTTGGTGCTGGACCTGTAGCTCCAGCCCCCCTCTTCTGGCTGCGGGTTGGTGCTGGACCTGTAGCTTCAGGCCCCCCTCTACTGGCAGGGGGTTGGTGATGGACCTGTAGCTCCAGCCCCCCTCTACTGGCAGGGGGTTGGTGCTGGAAATGTAGCTCCAGCCCTCCTCTACTGGCAGGGGGGGTTGGTGCTGGAACTGTAGCTACAGCCCCCCTCTACTTGCAGGGGGTTGGTGATGGACCTGTAGCTCCAGCCCTCCTCTACTGGCAGGGAGTTGGTGCTTGACCTGTAGCTCCAGCCCCCCCCCTCTACTGGCAGGGGGTTGGTGCTAGACCTGTAGCTCAAGCCCCCTTCTACTGGCAGGGAGTTTGGTGCTGGACCTGTAGCTCCACCCCCCTCTACTGTAAGGGGGGGTTGGTGATGGACCTGTAGCTCCAGCTCTCCTCTACTGGCAAGGGGTGGTGCTGGACCTGTAGCTCCAGCCCCCTTCTATTGGCATGGGGTTGGTGCTGGACCTGTTGCTCCAGCCCCCTCTCTACTGGCAGGGAGGGGGTGATCCTGGACCTGTAGCTCCAGCCCACATCTACTGACAGGGGGTTGATGCTGGATCTGTAGCTCCAGCCCCCTCCCTCTACTGGCAGGGGATTAGTGCTGGACCTGTAGCTCCAGCCCCCCCTCTACTGGCAGGGGATGGTCCTGAATCTGTAGCTCCAGCCCCCCTCTACTGGCAGGCGGTTGATGCTGGACCTGTAGCTCCAGCCCCCCCCCTCTACTGGCAGGGGATTAGTGCTGGACCTGTAGCTTCAGCCCCCCCTTCTAAAGGCAGGTGGGGTGGAGGGGTTGGTGCTGGACCTGTAGCTACAGCCCCCTCTACTGGCAGGGGGTTGGTGCTGGACCTGTAGCTCCAGCACCCCCCCCTGTCTAAAGGCAGATTGGTGCTGAACTTGCAGCTCCAGCCCCTCTCTACTGGCAGGGGTTTGGTGCTGAACTTGTAGCTCCAGCCCCTCTCTACTGGCAGGGGTTTGGTGCTGAACTTGCAGCTCCAGCCCCTCTCTACTGGCAGGGGTTTGGTACTGAACTTGTAGCTCCAGCCCCTCTCTACTGGCAGGGGGGGGGGGGGGTTGGTGCTGTAAATGTAGCTCAAGCCCCCCTCTACTGGCAAGGGGTTGGTGATGGACTTGTAGCTTCAGCCCCCCTCTATTGGCAGGGGGTTGGTGCTGGACCAGTAGCTCCAACCCCCCCCCCCCTCCACTGGCAGGGGGTTGGTGATGGACCTGTAGCCCCAGCTCCCCTCTACTGGCAGGGGGTTTGTGCTGGACCTGTAGCTCCAGCGCTCCTCTACTGGCAGGGGGTTCGTGCAGCACCTGAAGCTCCAGCCCCCCCTCTACTGGCAGGGGTTGGTGCTGGACCTGTAGCTCCAGCCTCCCTCTACTGGCATGGGGTTGGTGCTGGACCTGTAGCTCCAGCCCCCCATCTACTGGCAGGGGGTTCGTGCTGGACCTGAAGGTCAACCCCCTAGTGTTCAAGAGAGAAGTGGATAAGCACCTCCAAAGGATACCTGATCAACCAGGCTGTGACTTATACGTCAGGCTGCGAGCAGCCGCGTCTAACAGCCTGGTTCATCAGTGCAGCAACCAGGAGGCCTGGTCGACGACCGGGCCGCGGGGACACTAAGCCCCGGAAGCACCTCAAGGTAACCTCAAGGTAAGGTAACCCCCTCTGCTGGCAGGGGGTTGGTGCTGATCCTATAGCTCCAGCCCCCCCCCCTTTATTGGCAGGGGGTTGATGCTGGACCTGTAGCTCCAGTTCCCTCCTCTACTGGCAGGGGGGTTGGTACTGGACCAATAGCTCCAGCCTCCCCTCTACTGGCAGGGGGGGTTGGTGCTGGACCAGTAGCCCCCGCCCCCCCCCTCTCTACTGGCAGGGGGTTGGTGCTGGACCTGTAGCTCCAGCCCCTCTACTGGCAAGGGGTTGGTGCTGGACCTGTAGTTCCAGCCCTTCTCTACTGGCAGGGGGGGGGGTTGGTGCTGGACCTGTAGCTCCAGCCACCATTCTACTGGCAGGGTGGTTGCTGCTGGACCTGTAGCTCCAGCCCTCCTCTACTGGCAGGGGGTTGGTGCTGGACCTGTAGCTCCAGCCGCCCTCTACTGGCAGGGGTTGGTGCCGGACCTGTAGCTCCAGCCCCCCTCTACTGGCAGGGGGTTGGTGCTAGACCTGTAGCTCTAGCCTCCCCTCTACTGGCAGGGGGTTGGTGCTGGATCTGTAGCTCCAGCCTCCCCTCTACTGGCAGCGGGTTGGTGCTGGACCTGTAGCTCCAGCCCCTCTACTGGCAGGGATGTTAGTCCTGGACCTGTAGCTCCAGCCTCCCCTCTACTGGCAGGGTGGTTGCTGCTGGACCTGTAGCTCCAGCCCCCCTTTACTGGCAGGGGGTTTGTGCTGGACCTGTAGCTCCAGCCCCCCTCTACTGGCAGGGGGGTTGGTGATGGACCTTTAGCTCAAGCCCCCTTCTACAGGCAGGGGGTTGGTGCTGGACCTGTCGCCCCAGCTCCCCCTCTACTGGCAGGGGGTTGGTGTTGGACCTGTAGCTCCAGCCCTCCTCTACTGGAAGGGGGTTGGTGCTGGACCAGTTGCTCCAGCCCCCCTCTACTGGCAGGGGGTTTGCGCTGGACCTGTAGCTCAAGCCCCCCTCTACTGTCAGGGGGGGGGGGGTTGGTGATGGACCTGTAGGTCCAGCCCCCTTCTACAGGCAGGGGGTTGGTGCTGGACCTGTAGCTCCAGCCCCCCTCTACTGTCAGGGGGGGTTGGTGATGGACCTGTAGCTCCAGCCCCCTTCTACAAGGCAGGGGGATGGTGCTGGACCTGTAGCTCCAGCCCCCCTCTACTGTCAGGGGGGTTGGTGATGGACCTGTAGCTCCAGCCCCCTTCTACAGGCAGGGGGTTGGTGCTGGACCTGTAGCTCCAGCCCCCCTCTACTGTCAGGGGGGGTTGGTGATGGACCTGTAGCTCCAGCCCCCTTCTACAGGCAGGGGGTTGGTGCTGGACCTGTAGCTCCAGCCCCCCCCCCTCTACTGGCAGGGGGTTGGTGCTGGACCTGTAGCTCCAGCCCCCCTCTACTGGTAGGGGGTTGGTGCTGGACCTGTAGCTCCAGCCTCTTTTCTACTGGCCGGTGGCTGGTGCTGGACCAGTAGCTCCAGCCCCCCTTTACTGGCAGGGGGTTTGTGCTGGACCTGTAGCTCCAGCCCCCCTCTACTGGCAGGGGGTTGGTGTTGGACCTGTAGCTCCAGCCCCCCTCTACTGGCAGGGAGTTGGTAATGAACTAGTAGCTCCAGCCCCCCTCTACTGGCAGGGGGTTGGTGCTGGACCTGTAGCTGCAGCCCCCCCCCCTACTGGCAGGGGGTTGGTGATGGACCTGTATCTTCAGCCCCCCCTCTATCGGCAGGGGGTTGGTGCTGGACCAGTAGCTCCAGCTACCCTTTACTGGCAGGGGGTTGCTGTTGGACCTGTAGCTCCAGCACTCCTCTTCTGGCAAAGGGTTAGTGCTGGACTTGTAGCTCCAGCCCCCCCTCTACTGGCAGGGGGTTGGTGCTGGACCTGTAGCTCCAGCCCCCCTCTTCTGGCTGGGGGTTGGTGCTGGACCTGTAGCTTCAGGCCCCCCTCTACTGGCAGGGGGTTGGTGATGGACCTGTAGCTCCAGCCCCCCTCTACTGGCAGGGGGTTGGTGCTGGAAATGTAGCTCCAGCCCTCCTCTACTGGCAGGGGGGGTTGGTGCTGGAACTGTAGCTACAGCCCTCCTCTACTGGTAGGGGGTTGGTGCTGGACCAGTAGCTCCAGCCCCCCTCTACTTGCAGGGGGTTGGTGATGGACCTGTAGCTCCAGCCCTCCTCTACTGGCAGGGAGTTGGTGCTTGACCTGTAGCTCCAGCCCCCCCCCCCTCTACTGGCAGGGGGTTGGTGCTAGACCTGTAGCTCCAGCCCCCTTCTACTGGCAGGGAGTTTGGTGCTGGACCTGTAGCTCCACCCCCTCTACTGTAAGGGGGGGTTGGTGATGGACCTGTAGCTCCAGCCCTCCTCTACTGGCAGGGGGTTTGTGCTGGACCTGTAGCTCCAGCCCCCCTCTACTGGCAGGGGGGTTGGTGATGGACCTTTATCTCCAGCCCCCTTCTACAGGCAGGGGGTTGGTGCTGGACCTGTTGTAGCTCCAGCCCTCCTCTACTGGCAGGGGGTTGGTGCTGGACCTGTAGCTCCAGCCCCTCCCTCTACTGGCAGGGGTTTGGTGCTGGACCACTTGCTCCAGCCCCCCCTCTACTGGCAGGGGGGGGGGGGGGGTTGTGCTGGACCTGTAGCTCAAGCCCCCCTCTACTGTCAGGGGGGGGGGGTTGGTGATGGACCTGTAGCTCCAGCCCCCTTCTACAGGCAGAGGGTTGGGGCTGGACCTGTAGCTCCAGCCCCCCTTCCCTCTACTGGCAGGGGGCTGGTGCTGGACCTGTAGCTCCAGCCTCCCTTCTACTGGCCGGGGGTTGGTGCTGGACCTGTAGCTCCAGCCCCCCTCTATTGTCAGGGGGGGTTGGTGATGGACCTGTAGCTCCAGCCCCCTTCTACAGGCAGGGGGTTGGTGCTGGACCTGTAGCTCCAGCCCCCCCCCTCTACTGGCAGGGGGTTGGTGCTGGACCTGTAGCTCCAGCCTCTTTTCTACTGGCCGGAAGTTGGTGCTGGACCAGTAGCTCCAGCCCCCCTTTACTGGCAGGGGGTTTGTGCTGGACCTGTAGCTCCAGCCCCCTCTACTGGCAGGGGGTTGGTGTTGGACCTGTAGCTCCAGCCCCCCTCTACTGGCAGGGAGTTGGTAATGAACTAGTAGCTCCAGCCCCCCTCTACTGGCAGGGGGTTGGTGCTGGACATGTAGCTGCAGCCCCCCTCCCTACTGGCAGGGGGTTGGTGATGGACCTGTATCTTCAGCCCCCCCTCTATCGGCAGGGGGTTGGTGCTGGACCAGTAGCTCCAGCTACCCTTTACTGGCAGGGGGTTGGTGTTGGACCTGTAGCTACAGCACTCCTCTTCTGGCAAAGGGTTAGTGCTGGACTTGTAGCTCCAGCCCCCCTCTACTGGCAGGGGGTTGGTGCTGGACCTGTAGCTCCAGCCCCCTCTTCTGGCTGCGGGTTGGTGCTGGACCTGTAGCTTCAGGCCCCCCTCTACTGGCAGGGGGTTGGTGATGGACCTGTAGCTCCAGCCCCCCTCTACTGGCAGGGGGGGTTGGTGCTGGAACTGTAGCTACAGCCCCCCTCTACTTGCAGGGGGTTGGTGATGGACCTGTAGCTCCAGCCCTCCTCTACTGGCAGGGAGTTGGTGCTTGACCTGTAGCTCCAGCCCCCCCCCCTCTACTGGCAGGGGGTTGGTGCTAGACCTGTAGCTCAAGCCCCCTTCTACTGGCAGGGAGTTTGGTGCTGGACCTGTAGCTCCACCCCCCTCTACTGTAAGGGGGGGTTGGTGATGGACCTGTAGCTTCAGCTCTCCTCTACTGGCAAGGGGTGGTGCTGGACCTGTAGCTCCAGCCCCCTTCTATTGGCATGGGGTTGGTGCTGGACCTGTTGCTCCAGCCCCCTCTCTACTGGCAGGGAGGGGGTGATCCTGGACCTGTAGCTCCAGCCCACATCTACTGACAGGGGGTTGATGCTGGATCTGTAGCTCCAGCCCCCTCCCTCTACTGGCAGAGGATTAGTGCTGGACCTGTAGCTCCAGCCCCCCCTCTACTGGCAGGGGATGGTCCTGAATCTGTAGCTCCAGCCCCCCTCTACTGGCAGGCGGTTGATGCTGGACCTGTAGCTCCAGCCCCCCCCCTCTACTGGCAGGGGATTAGTGCTGGACCTGTAGCTTCAGCCCCCCCTTCTAAAGGCAGGTGGGGTGGAGGGGTTGGTGCTGGACCTGTAGCTACAGCCCCCTCTACTGGCAGGGGGTTGGTGCTGGACCTGTAGCTCCAGCACCCCCCCTGTCTAAAGGTAGATTGGTGCTGAACTTGCAGCTCCAGCCCCTCTCTACTGGCAGGGGTTTGGTACTGAACTTGTAGCTCCAGCCCCTCTCTACTGGCAGGGGGGGGGGTTGGTGCTGTAAATGTAGCTCAAGCCCCCCTTCTACTGGCAGGGGGTTGGTGATGGACTTGTAGCTTCAGCCCCCCTCTATTGGCAGGGGGTTGGTGCTGGACCAGTAGCTCCAACCCCCCCCTCCACTGGCAGGGGGTTGGTGATGGACCTGTAGCCCCAGCTCCCCTCTACTGGCAGGGGGTTTGTGCTGGACCTGTAGCTCCAGCGCTCCTCTACTGGCAGGGGGTTCGTGCAGCACCTGAAGCTCCAGCCCCCCCTCTACTGGCAGGGGTTGGTGCTGGACCTGTAGCTCCAGCCTCCCTCTACTGGCATGGGGTTGGTGCTGGACCTGTAGCTCCAGCCCCCCATCTACTGGCAGGGGGTTCGTGCTGGACCTGAAGGTCAACCCCCTAGTTTTCAAGAGAGAAGTGGATAAGCACCTCCAAAGGATACCTGATCAACCAGGCTGTGACTTATACGTCAGGCTGCGAGCAGCCGCGTCTAACAGCCTGGTTGATCAGTGCAGCAACCAGGAGGCCTGGTCGACGACCGGGCCGCGGGGACACTAAGCCCCGGAAGCACCTCAAGGTGTTATGATCTCAGCCTGCAGGAGAAACGAGTCTCCCTTCTTGAGAGTTATTCAGCAAGCCTGACCTGATTAGAAGGTCTAGCAGAAATTGAGGTAATAATCCATATGTAAAATAGTTCCTTGGATATGTATATCAATTTGAGATTATGGGCAATGAAGAAGAAAACAGATAAATGACTGGCTAGGAGATGTGGACATTTTGCTGGAGGCGTGAGGCTCGCTTCTGGAAGGGCTTTGACCTCACTTGAGTGCCAGACATCGCAGGGGGAAGCCGCGCTCCGTTTGAGCTCCCGTCAGAAGGGAACCCCTAGTGATATATCTCTAAGAGAAGAGAAGTGTGCAGACGTGCCAGCTGTGGAATCGAGCTGGGGACGTGTGGTCTCAAGTCGTGGACGATAATTAGTGAATATTAAGCCGCCCGGAGGCATTATTGTGGGCCGTGGGAGCGCCCTGACCAGACGCCGTCAGAGGGAAAGCGCCCTCGACCAATTAATCTGTGGTAAGCACGATATACGCCAGTTCATAGTGATTGCTTGTAGTTTGGTCGTGTGCCCAGCGACAGTAGCGATGTTTATTTATAAGTTAGACATGTTTTAATAAGGCAGAAAGCCTGAAATAAGAGAGTGGAGAGGGAGGAACACGGAGCGACGTCCGCCCCCTCTGAGCGCTGGCGGACGACTGAGGGAGCCTGGCTCCGGATGGAGGAAGACCCTCCCAGCGAGTGAGGACCGCCGCCAGGCGAGGTGGAGTATGGACCCGCCCAAAACGGGGGAGTCCACTCTCACTGTATGTAGAGGACAGATAGAGGTTTGAGGCAAGCATATTGTGTGGTTATTTTTGTTTATGTGTTAAAGGGGAACATTTTATTGGAACGTCGATGGGTTGCAGGTTTGTCTTTTGGGGAAGAAGTTGCTGAGAACTTCGAAGCCAGCAGATGATGTAGCTGATGAGACTCCAAGGTAGTGGAGCAGAGGACCTCGAGCTGTGAGGAGAAGCAGCAGTGAAGAGGAGTGTCACATGCTTCTGTAGAGGTGGTGTAGCAGCCAAGAGAGCTGTGGAAAAACCTAACAGAAGGGTGAAGCACCGTAGTTGCACAAGGAAACTTCATGATAGCAGCCTGGAGGAGCTGCAGAGGATCCTGGTAGTGAAGCCCGGCAGAACCTAAAGATATTAGGGTAGTGAACTTCCAGAGGTGGAAGGGGAAGTCCTGGTGGATTACTTGTAGGGAGTTGATAGTGTTTGGTTGTCAGTAGCGTGCAAGACGCAGTGAGAGGTGAGTGACTGTTGGCATTCTTATGTCAAGGAGTTTTTGTACTGAAGTTTAGAGTTGCAGTCGTAGGCTTGATTACCTACAGATGTATGTGCATGAGGACTGACAGTGATCGATTAATCATTGTTGTGTATCAATGAACATTTATACTGATATATGTGATTGCATTCAAATGCTGATTTTCTATATATATATTATCTTGCTGATGGTGCAACAGTGTATGTAGACTTGATCAACTTGAGGAGGTTGATAATATCAGGTGGCGAACCAGGAGATAGGATACCACTTGATAAGCTGATAATAGAGTTCTGATGGTGTTGGAGTGCAACCTGATCGTGATATTATAGAGTAAAGGATTCATTATTATTATATGTGTATGTATCGTGTATGTGCTTTGTCCAGTAAATGTGTCACAATTTGCTGGTGTTTGCCCTTGTCCTAGTGAGGCTTCCCAGGAGGTAGTAAAGAAGGAGAGAGAAAGAACCAAGAACCACTGCTGTGGACAGGGTAGGAGGTAATACTAGTAAGTCATAGGGGATTGAGGAGATCATATCTTATCTAAGGAGAGAGTGGGGAGTCACAGCGGCTCGAGTGGGTGTGTGCGCGTGACAACGAGGCTAAGTGTTGGAGCCGCATCCCCTAAACGTGTGACGTTGAGCCCCTTTCCAAGAGCCAGAAGCGCCAAGGGTGATCTCCTAGTGTAAGCACTCTACCGAGTTGTGGGTTGGGTTGTCCATAGAGAAGGATCAACGACGACAACACCAACCAACCCACAGTCTATAATAAAGGTAACCTCAAGGTAAGGTAACCCCCTCTGCTGGCAGGGGTTGGTGCTGATCCTATAGCTCCAGCCCCCCCCCCTTTATTGGCAGGGGGTTGATGCTGGACCTGTAGCTCCAGTTCCCTCCTCTACTGGCAGGGGGGTTGGTACTGGACCAATAGCTCCAGCCTCCCCTCTACTGGCAGGGGGGGTTGGTGCTGGACCAGTAGCCCCCGCCCCCCCCCTCTCTACTGGCAGGGGGTTGGTGCTGGACCTGTAGCTCCAGCCCCTCTACTGGCAAGGGGTTGGTGCTGGACCTGTAGTTCCAGCCCTTCTCTACTGGCAGGGGGGGGGGGGGGTTGGTGCTGGACCTGTAGCTCCAGCCACCATTCTACTGGCAGGGTGGTTGCTGCTGGACCTGTAGCTCCAGCCCTCCTCTACTGGCAGGGGGTTGGTGCTGGACCTGTAGCTCCAGCCGCCCTCTACTGGCAGGGGTTGGTGCCGGACCTGTAGCTCCAGCCCCCCTCTACTGGCAGGGGGTTGGTGCTAGACCTGTAGCTCTAGCCTCCCCTCTACTGGCAGGGGGTTGGTGCTGGATCTGTAGCTCCAGCCTCCCCTCTACTGGCAGCGGGTTGGTGCTGGACCTGTAGCTCCAGCCCCTCTACTGGCAGGGATGTTAGTCCTGGACCTGTAGCTCCAGCCTCCCCTCTACTGGCAGGGTGGTTGCTGCTGGACCTGTAGCTCCAGCCCCCCTTTACTGGCAGGGGGTTTGTGCTGGACCTGTAGCTCCAGCCCCTCTCTACTGGCAGGGGGGTTGGTGATGGACATTTAGCTCAAGCCCCCTTCTACAGGCAGGGGGTTGGTGCTGGACCTGTCGCTCCAGCTCCCCCTCTACTGGCAGGGGGTTGGTGTTGGACCTGTAGCTCCTGCCCTCCTCTACTGGCAGGGGGGGTTGGTGCTGGACCTGTAGCTCCAGCCCTCCTCTACTGGAAGGGGGTTGGTGCTGGACCAGTTGCTCCAGCCCCCCTCTACTGGCAGGGGGTTTGCGCTGGACCTGTAGCTCAAGCCCCCCTCTACTGTCAGGGGGGGGGGGTTGGTGATGGACCTGTAGGTCCAGCCCCCTTCTACAGGCAGGGGGGTTGGTGCTGGACCTGTAGCTCCAGCCCCCCTCTACTGTCAGGGGGGGTTGGTGATGGACCTGTAGCTCCAGCCCCCTTCTACAAGGCAGGGGGATGGTGCTGGACCTGTAGCTCCAGCCCCCCTCTACTGTCAGGGGGGTTGGTGATGGACCTGTAGCTCCAGCCCCCTTCTACAGGCAGGGGGTTGGTGCTGGACCTGTAGCTCCAGCCCCCCTCTACTGTCAGGGGGGGTTGGTGATGGACCTGTAGCTCCAGCCCCCTTCTACAGGCAGGGGGTTGGTGCTGGACCTGTAGCTCCAGCCCCCCCCCCCTCTACTGGCAGGGGGTTGGTGCTGGACCTGTAGCTCCAGCCCCCCTCTACTGGCAGGGGGTTGGTGCTGGACCTGTAGCTCCAGCCTCTTTTCTACTGGCCGGTGGCTGGTGCTGGACCAGTAGCTCCAGCCCCCCCTTTACTGGCAGGGGGTTTGTGCTGGACCTGTAGCTCCAGCCCCCCTCTACTGGCAGGGGGTTGGTGTTGGACCTGTAGCTCCAGCCCCCCTCTACTGGCAGGGAGTTGGTAATGAACTAGTAGCTCCAGCCCCCCTCTACTGACAGGGGGTTGGTGCTGGACCTGTAGCTGCAGCCCCCCCTCTATCGGCAGGGGGTTGGTGCTGGACCAGTAGCTCCAGCTACCCTTTACTGGCAGGGGGTTGCTGTTGGACCTGTAGCTCCAGCACTCCTCTTCTGGCAAAGGGTTAGTGCTGGACTTGTAGCTCCAGCCCCCCCTCTACTGGCAGGGGGTTGGTGATGGACCTGTAGCTCCAGCCCCCCTCTACTGGCAGGGGGTTGGTGCTGGAAATGTAGCTCCAGCCCTCCTCTACTGGCAGGGGGGGTTGGTGCTGGAACTGTAGCTACAGCCCTCCTCTACTGGCAGGGGGTTGGTGCTGGACCAGTAGCTCCAGCCCCCCTCTACTTGCAGGGGGTTGGTGATGGACCTGTAGCTCCAGCCCTCCTCTACTGGCAGGGAGTTGGTGCTTGACCTGTAGCTCCAGCCCCCCCCCTCTACTGGCAGGGGGTTGGTGCTAGACCTGTAGCTCCAGCCCCCTTCTACTGGCAGGGAGTTTGGTGCTGGACCTGTAGCTCCACCCCCTCTACTGTAAGGGGGGGTTGGTGATGGACCTGTAGCTCCAGCCCTCCTCTACTGGCAGGGGGTTTGTGCTGGACCTGTAGCTCCAGCCCCCCTCTACTGGCAGGGGGGTTGGTGATGGACCTTTATCTCCAGCCCCCTTCTACAGGCAGGGGGTTGTTGCTGGACCTGTAGCTCCAGCCCTCCTCTACTGGCAGGGGGTTGGTGCTGGACCTGTAGCTCCAGCCCCCCCCTCTACTGGCAGGGGGTTGGTGCTGGACCACTTGCCCCAGCCCCCCCTCTACTGGCAGGGGGTTTGTGCTGGACCTGTAGCTCAAGCCCCCCTCTACTGTCAGGGGGGGGGGGTTGGTGATGGACCTGTAGCTCCAGCCCCCTTCTACAGGCAGAGGGTTGGGGCTGGACCTGTAGCTCCAGCCCCCCCTCCCTCTACTGGCAGGGGGCTGGTGCTGGACCTGTAGCTCCAGCCTCCCTTCTACTGGCCGGGGGTTGGTGCTGGACCAGTAGCTCCAGCCCCCCTTTATAGGCAGGGGGTTTGTGCTGGACCTGTAGCTCCAGCCTCCTTCTACAGGCATGGGGTTGGTGCTGGACCTGTAGCTCCCGCCCCCCTCTACTGGCAGGGGGGGCTGGTGATGGACCTGTAGCTCCAGCCCCTTCTACTGGCAGGGGGTTGGTGCTGGACCTGTAGCTCCAGCCCCCCCCTTTACTGGCAGGGGGGTTTGTGCTGGACCTGTAGCTCCAGCCCCCCTCTACTGGCAGGGGATTGGTGTTGGACCTGTAGCTCCAGCCCTCTTCTACTGGCAGGGGGTTGGTGTTGAACCTGTAGCTCCAGCCCCACTCTACTGGCAGGGGGTTGGTGCTGGACCTGTAGCTCCAGCCCCCCTCTACTTGCAGGGGGTTGGTGATGGACCTGTAGCTCCAGCCCCCCCTCTACTGGCAGGGGGTTGGTGCTGGATCTGTAGCTCCAGCCCCCCTCTACTGGCAAGGGGGGGTTGGTGATGGAACTGTAGCTCCAGCCCCCCTCTACTGGCAGGGGGTTGGTGTTGGACCTGTAGCTCCAGCCCCCCCTCTACTGGCAGGGGGTTGTTGCTGGATCTGTAGCTCCAGCCCCCCTCTACTGGCAGGGGGGGTTGGTGATGGAACTGTAGCTCCAGCCGCCCTCTATTGGCAGGGGAGGTTGGTGATGGACCTGTAGCTCCAGCCCCCCTCTACTGGCAGGGGGTTGGTGCTGGAAATGTAGCTCCAGCCCTCCTCTACTGGCAGGGGGGGTTGGTGCTGGAACTGTAGCTCCAGCTCTCCTCTACAGGCAGGGGGTTGGTGCTGGACCTGTAGCTCCAGCCCCCCTCTACTGTAAGGGGGGGTTGGTGATGGACCTGTAGCTCCAGCCCCCTTCTACAGGCAGGGGGTTGGTGCTGGACCTGTAGCTCCAGCCCCCCCCCTTTACTGGCAGGGGGTTGGTGCTGGACCTGTAGCTCCAGCCTCCCTTCTACTGGCCGGGGGTTGGTGCTGGACCTGTAGCTCCAGCCCCCCCCCCTTTACTGGCAGGGGGGTTTGTGCTGGACCTGTAGCTCCAGCCCCCCTCTACTGGCAGGGGGTTGGTGCTGAACCTGTAGCTCCAGCCCCCCTCTACTGGCAGGGGGTTGGTGCAGGACCAGTAGCTCCAGCCCCCCTTTACTGGCAGGGGGTTGGTGTTGGACCTGTAGCTCCAGCCCCCCTCTACTGGCCGGGGGTTGGTGCTGGACCTGTAGCTCCAGCCCCCCCCCTTTACTGGCAGGGGGGTTTGTGCTGGACCTGTAGCTCCAGCCCCTCTCTACTGGCAGGGGGTTGGTGATGGACCCGTAGCTCCAGCCCCCCTCTACTGGCAGGGGGTTGGTGCTGGACCTGTAGCTCCAGCCCCCCTCTACTGGCAGGGGGTTGGTGCAGGACCAGTAGCTCCAGCCCCCCTCTACTGGCAGGGGGTTGGTGTTGGACCTGTAGCTCCAGCCCCCCTCTACTGGCAGCGAGTTGGTAATGAACTAGTAGCTCCAGCCCCCCTGTACTGGCAGGGGGTTGGTGCTGGACCTGTAGCTCCAGCCCCCCTGTACTGGCAGGGGGTTGGTGCTGGACCTGTAGCTGCAGCCCCCCCTACTGGCAGGGGGTTGGTGATGGACCTGTAGCTTCAGCCCCCCTCTATCGGCAGGAGGTTGGTGCTGGACCAGTAGCTCCAGCTACCCTTTACTGGCAGGGGGTTGGTGTTGGACCTGTAGCTCCAGCCCCCCTCTACTGGCAGGGAGTTGGTAATGAACTAGTAGCTCCAGCCCCCCTGTACTGGCAGGGGGGTTGGTGCTGGAAACGTAGCTCCCGCCCTCCTCTACTGGCAGGGGGGTTTGTGCTGGACCTGTAGCTCCAGCCCCTCTCTACTGGCAGGGGGTTGGTGATGGACCCGTAGCTCCAGCCCCCCTCTACTGGCAGGGGGTTGGTGCTGGACCTGTAGCTCCAGCCCCCCTCTACTGGCAGGGGGTTGGTGCAGGACCAGTAGCTCCAGCCCCCCTCTACTGGCAGGGGGTTGGTGTTGGACCTGTAGCTCCAGCCCCCCTCTACTGGCAGGGGGTTGGTGTTGGACCTGTAGCTCCAGCCCCCCTCTACTGGCAGCGAGTTGGTAATGAACTAGTAGCTCCAGCCCCCCTGTACTGGCAGGGGGTTGGTGCTGGACCTGTAGCTCCAGCCCCCCTGTACTGGCAGGGGGTTGGTGCTGGACCTGTAGCTGCAGCCCCCCCCTACTGGCAGGGGGTTGGTGATGGACCTGTAGCTTCAGCCCCCCTCTATCGGCAGGAGGTTGGTGCTGGACCAGTAGCTCCAGCTACCCTTTACTGGCAGGGGGTTGGTGTTGGACCTGTAGCTCCAGCCCCCCTCTACTGGCAGGGAGTTGGTAATGAACTAGTAGCTCCAGCCCCCCTGTACTGGCAGGGGGGTTGGTGCTGGAAACGTAGCTCCCGCCCTCCTCTACTGGCAGGGGGTGGGTGCTGGAACTGTAGCTACAGCCCCTCTACTGGCAGGGGGTTAGTCCTGGACCTGTAGCTCGAGCCCCCCTCTACTGGCAGGGGGTTGGTGCTGGACCAGTAGCTCCAGCCCCCTTCTACTGGCAGGGGGGGTTGGTGCTGGACCTGTAGCTCCAGACACCCTTTACTGGCAGGGGGTTGGTGTTGGACCTGTAGCTCCAGCCCTCCTCTACTGGCAGGGAGTTGGTGCTGGAACTGTAGCTACAGCCCCTCTACTGGCAGGGGGTTAGTCCTGGACCTGTAGCTCCAGCCCCCCTCTACTAGCAGGGGGTTGGTGCTGGACCAGTAGCTCCAGCCCCCTTCTACTGGCAGGGGGGGTTGGTGCTGGACCTGTAGCTCCAGACACCCTTTACTGGCAGGGGGTTGGTGTTGGACCTGTAGCTCCAGCCCTCCTCTACTGGCAGGGAGTTGGTGCTTGACCTGTCGCTCCAGCCCCCCCTCTACTGGCAGGGGGTTGGTGCTAGACCTGTAGCTCCAGCCCCCCTCTACTGGCAGGGGGTTTGGTGCTGGACCTGTAGCTCCAGCCCCCCTCTACTGTAAGGGGGGGTTGGTGATGGACCTGTAGCTCCAGCCCCCTTCTACAGGCAGGGGGTTGGTGCTGGACCTGTAGCTCCAGCCCCCCCCCTTTACTGGCAGGGGGTTGGTGCTGGACCTGTAGCTCCAGCCTCCCTTCTACTGGCCGGGGGTTGGTGCTGGACCTGTAGCTCCAGCCCCCCCCCCCTTTACTGGCAGGGGGGTTTGTGCTGGACCTGTAGCTCCAGCCCCCCTCTACTGGCAGGGGGTTGGTGCTGAACCTGTAGCTCCAGCCCCCCTCTACTGGCAGGGGGTTGGTGCAGGACCAGTAGCTCCAGCCCCCCTTTACTGGCAGGGGGTTGGTGTTGGACCTGTAGCTCCAGCCCCCCTCTACTGGCCGGGGGTTGGTGCTGGACCTGTAGCTCCAGCCCCCCCCCCCTTTACTGGCAGGGGGGTTTGTGCTGGACCTGTAGCTCCAGCCCCTCTCTACTGGCAGGGGGTTGGTGATGGACCCGTAGCTCCAGCCCCCCTCTACTGGCAGGGGGTTGGTGCTGGACCTGTAGCTCCAGCCCCCCTCTACTGGCAGGGGGTTGGTGCAGGACCAGTAGCTCCAGCCCCCCTCTACTGGCAGGGGGTTGGTGTTGGACCTGTAGCTCCAGCCCCCCTCTACTGGCAGGGGGTTGGTGTTGGACCTGTAGCTCCAGCCCCCCTCTACTGGCAGCGAGTTGGTAATGAACTAGTAGCTCCAGCCCCCCTGTACTGGCAGGGGGTTGGTGCTGGACCTGTAGCTCCAGCCCCCCTGTACTGGCAGGGGGTTGGTGCTGGACCTGTAGCTGCAGCCCCCCCCTACTGGCAGGGGGTTGGTGATGGACCTGTAGCTTCAGCCCCCCTCTATCGGCAGGAGGTTGGTGCTGGACCAGTAGCTCCAGCTACCCTTTACTGGCAGGGGGTTGGTGTTGGACCTGTAGCTCCAGCCCCCCTCTACTGGCAGGGAGTTGGTAATGAACTAGTAGCTCCAGCCCCCCTGTACTGGCAGGGGGGTTGGTGCTGGAAACGTAGCTCCCGCCCTCCTCTACTGGCAGGGGGGTTTGTGCTGGACCTGTAGCTCCAGCCCCTCTCTACTGGCAGGGGGTTGGTGATGGACCCGTAGCTCCAGCCCCCCTCTACTGGCAGGGGGTTGGTGCTGGACCTGTAGCTCCAGCCCCCCTCTACTGGCACGGGGTTGGTGCAGGACCAGTAGCTCCAGCCCCCCTCTACTGGCAGGGGGTTGGTGTTGGACCTGTAGCACCAGCCCCCCTCTACTGGCAGGGGGTTGGTGTTGGACCTGTAGCTCCAGCCCCCCTCTACTGGCAGCGAGTTGGTAATGAACTAGTAGCTCCAGCCCCCCTGTACTGGCAGGGGGTTGGTGCTGGACCTGTAGCTCCAGCCCCCCTGTACTGGCAGGGGGTTGGTGCTGGACCTGTAGCTGCAGCCCCCCCCTACTGGCAGGGGGTTGGTGATGGACCTGTAGCTTCAGCCCCCCTCTATCGGCAGGAGGTTGGTGCTGGACCAGTAGCTCCAGCTACCCTTTACTGGCAGGGGGTTGGTGATGGACCTGTAGCTCCAGCCCCCCTCTACTGGCAGGGAGTTGGTAATGAACTAGTAGCTCCAGCCCCCCTGTACTGGCAGGGGGGTTGGTGCTGGAAACGTAGCTCCCGCCCTCCTCTACTGGCAGGGGGGTTTGTGCTGGACCTGTAGCTCCAGCCCCTCTCTACTGGCAGGGGGTTGGTGATGGACCCGTAGCTCCAGCCCCCCTCTACTGGCAGGGGGTTGGTGCTGGACCTGTAGCTCCAGCCCCCCTCTACTGGCAGGGGGTTGGTGCAGGACCAGTAGCTCCAGCCCCCCTCTACTGGCAGGGGGTTGGTGTTGGACCTGTAGCTCCAGCCCCCCTCTACTGGCAGGGGGTTGGTGTTGGACCTGTAGCTCCAGCCCCCCTCTACTGGCAGCGAGTTGGTAATGAACTAGTAGCTCCAGCCCCCCTGTACTGGCAGGGGGTTGGTGCTGGACCTGTAGCTCCAGCCCCCCTGTACTGGCAGGGGGTTGGTGCTGGACCTGTAGCTGCAGCCCCCCCCTACTGGCAGGGGGTTGGTGATGGACCTGTAGCTTCAGCCCCCCTCTATCGGCAGGAGGTTGGTGCTGGACCAGTAGCTCCAGCTACCCTTTACTGGCAGGGGGTTGGTGTTGGACCTGTAGCTCCAGCCCCCCTCTACTGGCAGGGAGTTGGTAATGAACTAGTAGCTCCAGCCCCCCTGTACTGGCAGGGGGGTTGGTGCTGGAAGCGTAGCTCCCGCCCTCCTCTACTGGCAGGGGGTGGGTGCTGGAACTGTAGCTACAGCCCCTCTACTGGCAGGGGGTTAGTCCTGGACCTGTAGCTCGAGCCCCCCTCTACTGGCAGGGGGTTGGTGCTGGACCAGTAGCTCCAGCCCCCTTCTACTGGCAGGGGGGGTTGGTGCTGGACCTGTAGCTCCAGACACCCTTTACTGGCAGGGGGTTGGTGTTGGACCTGTAGCTCCAGCCCTCCTCTACTGGCAGGGAGTTGGTGCTGGAACTGTAGCTACAGCCCCTCTACTGGCAGGGGGTTAGTCCTGGACCTGTAGCTCCAGCCCCCCTCTACTGGCAGGGGGTTGGTGCTGGACCAGTAGCTCCAGCCCCCTTCTACTGGCAGGGGGGGTTGGTGCTGGACCTGTAGCTCCAGACACCCTTTACTGGCAGGGGGTTGGTGTTGGACCTGTAGCTCCAGCCCTCCTCTACTGGCAGGGAGTTGGTGCTTGACCTGTCGCTCCAGCCCCCCCTCTACTGGCAGGGGGTTGGTGCTAGACCTGTAGCTCCAGCCCCCCTCTACTGGCAGGGGGTTTGGTGCTGGACCTGTAGCTCCAGCCTCTCCTCTACTGGCAGGGGGTTGGTGCTGGACCTGTAGCTCCAGCCCCTCTACTGGCAGGGGGTTAGTCCTGGACCTGTAGTTCCAGTCCCTCCTATATTGGCAGGGGGTTGGTGCTGGACCTGTAGCTCCAGCCCCCCTCTACTGGCAGGGGGTTGGTGCAGGACCAGTAGCTCCAGCCCCCCTTTACTGGCAGGGGGTTGGTGCTGAACCTGTAGCTCCAGCCCCTCTCTACTGGCAGGGGGTTGGTGCTGGACCAGTAGCTCCAGCCCCCCTCTACTGGCAGGGGGTTGGTGTTGGACCTGTAGCTCCAGGTACCCTTTACTGGCAAGGGGTTGGTGCTGGACCTGTAGCTCCAGCCCTCCTCTACTGGCAGGGGGTTGGTACAGGACCAGTAGCTCCAGCCCCCCTTTACTGGCAGGGGGTTGGTGCTGGACCTGTAGCTCCAGCCCCCCTCTACTGGCAGGGGGTTGGTGCAGGACCAGTAGCTCCAGCCCCCCTTTACTGGCAGGGGGTTGGTGCTGAACCTGTAGCTCCAGCCCCCCTCTACTGGCAGGGGGTTGGTACAGGACCAGTAGCTCCAGCCCCCCTTTACTGGCAGGGGGTTGGTGCTGGACTTGTAGCTCCAGCCCCCCTCTACTGGCAGGGGGTTGGTGCAGGACCAGTAGCTCCAGCCCCCCCTTTACTGGCAGGGGGTTGGTGCTGAACCTGTAGCTCCAGCCCCTCTCTACTGGTAGGGGGTTGGTGCTGGACCAGTAGCTCCAGCCCCCCTCTACTGGCAGGGGGTTGGTGTTGGACCTGTAGCTCCAGGTACCCTTTACTGGCAGGGGGTTGGTGCTGGACCTGTAGCTCCGGCCCCCCTCTACTGGCAGGGGTTGGTGCTGGACCAGTAGCTCCAGCCCCCCTCTACTGGCAGGGGGTTGGTGTTGGACCTGTAGCTCCAGCCCTCCTCTACTGGCAGGGGGTTGGTGCTGGACCTGTAGCTCCTGCCCCCCTCTACTAGCAGGGGGTTGGTGTTGGACCTGTAGCTCCAGCCCCCCTCTACTGGCAGGGAGTTGGTAATGAACTACTAGCTCCAGCCCCCCTCTACTGGCAGGGGGTTGGTGCTGGACCTGTAGCTCCAGCCCCCCTCTACTGGCAGGGGGGGGGGTTGGTGCTGGAAATGTAGCTCCAGACCCCCTTCTACTGGCAGGGGGTTGGTGATGGACCTGTAGCTTCAGCCCCCCTCTATTGGCAGGGGGATGGTGCTGGACCAGTAGCTCCAACCCCCCCCCCCTCCACTGGCAGGGGGTTGGTGCTGGATTTGTAGCCCCAGCTCCCCTCTACTGGCAGGGGGTTGGTGCTGGACCTGTAGCTCCAGCCCCCCCTCTACTGGCAGGGGGTTCGTGCTGGACCTGAAGCTCCAGCCCCCTAGTGTTCAAGAGAGAAGTGGATAAGCACCTCCAAAGGATACCTGATCAACCAGGCTGTGACTTATACGTCAGGCTGCGAGCAGCCGCGTCTAACAGCCTGGTTGATCAGTCCAGCAACCAGGAGGCCTAGTCGACGACCGGGCCGCGGGGACACTAAGCCCCGGAAGCACCTCAAGGTAACCTCAAGGTAAGGTAACCCCCTCTGCTGGCAGGGGGTTGGTGCTGATCCTATAGCTCCAGCCCCCCCCCTTTATTGGCAGGGGGTTGATGCTGGACCTGTAGCTCCAGTTCCCCCCCTCTACTAGCAGGGGGTTGGTGCTGGACCTGTAGCTCCAGTTCCCCCCCTCTACTGGCAGGGGGTTGGTGCGGGACCAATAGCTCCAACCCCTCTCTACTGGCAGGGGAATGGTGCTGGACCTGTAGCTCCAGCCCCCTTCTACTGGCAGGGGGTTGGTGCTAGACCTGTAGCTCCAGTCCCCCTCTACTGGCAGGGGGTTTGGTGCTGGACCTGTAGCTCCAGCCCCCCTCTACTGGCAAGGGGGGGTTGGTGCTGGACCTGTAGCTGCAGCCCCCCTCTACTGGCAGGGGGTTTGGTGCTGGACCTGTAGCTCCAGCCCCCCCCCTCTACTGGCAGAGGGTTGGTGCTGGACCTGTAGCTCCCGCCCCTCCCCCTCTACTGGCAGGGGGTTGGTGCTGGACCTGTAGCTCCCGCCCCCCCCTCTACTGGCAGGGGGTTGGTGCTGAACCTGTAGCTCCAGCCCCTGTACTGGCAAGGGGTTGGTGCTAGACCTGTAGTTCCAGCCCTTCTCTACTAGCAGGGGGGGGGGGGGGGGTTGGTGCTGGACCTGTAGCTCCAGCCACCCCTCTACTGGCAGGGTGGTTGCTGCTGGACCTGTAGCTCCAGCCCTCCTCTACTGGCAGGGGGTTGGTGCTGGACCTGTAGCTCCAGCCCCCCTCTACTGGCAGGAGGTTGGTGCCGGACCTGTAGCTCCAGCCCCCCCTCTACTGGCAGGGGGTTGGTGCTAGACCTGTAGCTAGAGCTCCCCTCTACTGGCAGGGGGTTGGTGCTCGATCTGTAGCTCTAGCCTCCCCTTTACTGGCAGGGGGTTGGTGCTGGATCTGTAGCTCCAGCCTCACCTCTACTGGCAGGGGGTTGGTGCTGGACCTGTAGCTCCAGCCCCCTTCTACAGGCAGGGAGTTGGTGCTGGACTTGTCGCTCCAGCTCCCCCTCTACTGGCAAGGGGTTGGTGTTGGACCTGTAGCTCCAGCCCCCCTCTACTGGCAGGGGGTTTGCGCTGGACCTGTAGCTCAAGCCCCCCTCTACTGTCAGGGGGGGGGGTTGGTGATGGACCTGTAGGTCCAGCCCCCTTCTACAGGCAGGGGGTTGGTGCTGGACCTGTCACTCCAGCTCCCGCTCTACTGGCAGGGGGGTTGGTGCTGGACCTGTAGCTCCAGCCCTCCTCTTCTGGCAGGGGGTTGGTGCTGGACCTGTAGCTCCAGCCCCCCCCTCTACTGGCAGGGGGTTTGCGCTGGACCTGTAGCTCAAGCCCCCCTCTACTGTCAGGGGGGGGGGGGTTGGTGATGGACCTGTAGGTCCAGCCCCCTTCTACAGGCAGGGGGTTGGTGCTGGACCTGTAGCTCCAGCCCCCCTCTACTGTCAGGGGGGTTGGTGATGGACCTGTAGCTCCAGCCCCCTTCTACAGGCAGGGGGTTGGTGCTGGACCTGTAGCACCAGCCCCCCTCTACTGTCAGGGGGGTGGGTGATGGACCTGTAGCTCCAGCCCCCTTCTACAGGCAGGGGGTTGGTGATGGACCTGCAGCTTCAGCCCCCCTCTATTGGCAGGGGGTTGGTGCTGGACCAGTAGCTCCAACCCCCCCCTCCACTGGCAGGGGGTTGGTGCTGGATTTGTAGCCCCAGCTCCCCTCTACTGGCAGGGGGTTGGTGCTGGACCTGTAGCTCCAGCCACCCCTCTACTGGCAGGGGGTTCGTGCTGGACCTGAAGCTCCAGCCCCCTAGTGTTCAAGAGAGAAGTGGATAAGCACCTCCAAAGGATACCTGATCAACCAGGCTGTGACTTATACGTCAGGCTGCGAGCAGCCGCGTCTAACAGCCTGGTTGATCAGTCCAGCAACCAGGAGGCCTAGTCGACGACCGGGCCGCGGGGACACTAAGCCCCGGAAGCACCTCAAGGTAACCTCAAGGTAAGGTAACCCCCTCTGCTGGCAGGGGGTTGGTGCTGATCCTATAGCTCCAGCACCCCCCCCCCTTTATTGGCAGGGGGTTGATGCTGGACCTGTAGCTCCAGTTCCCCCCCTCTACTAGCAGGGGGTTGGTGCTGGACCTGTAGCTCCAGTTCCCCCCCTCTACTGGCAGGGGGTCGGTGCGGGACCAATAGCTCCAACCCCTCTCTACTGGCAGGGGAATGGTGCTGGACCTGTAGCTCCAGCCCCCTTCTACTGGCAGGGGGTTGGTGCTAGACCTGTAGCTCCAGTCCCCCTCTACTGGCAGGGGGTTTGGTGCTGGACCTGTAGCTCCAGCCCCCCTCTACTGGCAAGGGGGGGTTGGTGCTGGACCTGTAGCTGCAGCCCCCCTCTACTGGCAGGGGGTTTGGTGCTGGACCTGTAGCTCCAGCCCCCCCCCCCTCTACTGGCAGAGGGTTGGTGCTGGACCTGTAGCTCCCGCCCCTTCCCCTCTACTGGCAGGGGGTTGGTGCTGGACCTGTAGCTCCCGCCCCCCCCCTCTACTGGCAGGGGGTTGGTGCTGAACCTGTAGCTCCAGCCCCTGTACTGGCAAGGGGTTGGTGCTGGACCTGTAGTTCCAGCCCTTCTCTACTAGCAGGGGGGGGGGTTGGTGCTGGACCTGTAGCTCCAGCCACCCCTCTACTGGCAGGGTGGTTGCTGCTGGACCTGTAGCTCCAGCCCTCCTCTACTGGCAGGGGGTTGGTGCTGGACCTGTAGCTCCAGCCCCCCTCTACTGGCAGGAGGTTGGTGCCGGACCTGTAGCTCCAGCCCCCCCTCTACTGGCAGGGGGTTGGTGCTAGACCTGTAGCTAGAGCTCCCCTCTACTGGCAGGGGGTTGGTGCTCGATCTGTAGCTCTAGCCTCCCCTTTACTGGCAGGGGGTTGGTGCTGGATCTGTAGCTCCAGCCTCACCTCTACTGGCAGGGGATTGGTGCTGGACCTGTAGCTCCAGCCCCCTTCTACAGGCAAGGAGTTGGGGCTGGACTTGTCGCTCCAGCTCCCCCTCTACTGGCAAGGGGTTGGTGTTGGACCTGTAGCTCCAGCCCCCCTCTACTGGCATGGGGTTTGCGCTGGACCTGTAGCTCAAGCCCCCCTCTACTGTCAGGGGGGGGGGGGGGGTTGGTGATGGACCTGTAGGTCCAGCCCCCTTCTACAGGCAGGGGGTTGGTGCTGGACCTGTCACTCCAGCTCCCGCTCTACTGGCAGGGGGGTTGGTGCTGGACCTGTAGCTCCAGCCCTCCTCTTCTGGCAGGGGGTTGGTGCTGGACCTGTAGCTCCAGCCCCCCCCCTCTACTGGCAGGGGGTTTGCGCTGGACCTGTAGCACAAGCCCCCCTCTACTGTCAGGGGGGGGGGGGGTTGGTGATGGACCTGTAGGTCCAGCCCCCTTCTACAGGCAGGGGGTTGGTGCTGGACCTGTAGCTCCAGCCCACCTCTACTGTCAGGGGGGTTGGTGATGGACCTGTAGCTCCAGCCCCCTTCTACAGGCAGGGGGTTGGTGCTGGACCTGTAGCACCAGCCCCCCTCTACTGTCAGGGGGGTTGGTGATGGACCTGTAGCTCCAGCCCCCTTCTACAGGTAGGGGGTTGGTGCTGGACCTGTAGCTCCAGCCCCCCTCTACTGTCAGGGGGGGTTGGTGATGGACCTGTAGCTCCAGCCCCCTTCTACAGGCAGGGGGTTGGTGCTTGACCTGTAGCTCCAGCCCCCCCCCCTCTACTGGCAGGGGGTTGGTGCTGGACCTGTAGCTCCAGCCCCCCTCTACTGGCAGGGGGTTGGTGCTGGACCTGTAGCTCCAGCCTCTTTTCTACTGGCCGGGGGCTGGTGCTGGACCAGTAGCTCCAGCCCCCCTTTACTGGCAGGGGGTTTGTGCTGGACCTGTAGCTCCAGCCCCCCTCTACTGGCAGGGGGTTGGTGTTGGACCTGTAGCTCCAGCCCCCCTCTACTGGCAGGGAGTTGGTAATGAACTAGTTGCTCCAGACCCCCTCTACTGGCAGGGGGTTGGTGCTGGACCTGTAGCTGCAGCCCCCCCCTACTGGCAGGGGGTTGGTGATGGACCAGTAGCTCCAGCTACCCTTTACTGGCACGGGGTTGGTGTTGGACCTGTAGCTCCAGCACTCCTCTTCTGGCAAAGGGTTAGTGCTGGACTTGTAGCTCCAGCCCCCCCTCTACTGGCAGGGGGTTGGTGCTGGACCTGTAGCTCCAGCCCCCCTCTTCTGGCTGGGGGTTGGTGCTGGACCTGTAGCTTCAGGGGTCCCTCTACTGGCAGGGGGTTGGTGATGGACCTGTAGCTCCAGCCCCCCTCTACTGGCAGGGGGTTGGTGCTGGAAATGTAGCTCCAGCCCTCCTCTACTGGCAGGGGGGGTTGGTGCTGGAACTGTAGCTACAGCCCTCCTCTACTGGCAGGGGGTTGGTGCTGGACCAGTAGCTCCAGCCCCCCTCTACTTGCAGGGGGTTGGTGCTGGATCTGTAGCTCCAGCCCCCCCCCCTCTACTGGCAGAGGGTTGGTGCTGGACCTGTAGCTCCCGCCCCTCCCCCTCTACTGGCAGGGGGTTGGTGCTGGACCTGTAGCTCCCGCCCCCCCCCTCTACTGGCAGGGGGTTGGTGCTGAACCTGTAGCTCCAGCCCCTGTACTGGCAAGGGGTTGGTGCTAGACCTGTAGTTCCAGCCCTTCTCTACTAGCAGGGGGGGGGGGGTTGGTGCTGGACCTGTAGCTCCAGCCACCCCTCTACTGGCAGGGTGGTTGCTGCTGGACCTGTAGCTCCAGCCCTCCTCTACTGGCAGGGGGTTGGTGCTGGACCTGTAGCTCCAGCCCCCCTCTACTGGCAGGAGGTTGGTGCCGGACCTGTAGCTCCAGCCCCCCCTCTACTGGCAGGGGGTTGGTGCTAGACCTGTAGCTAGAGCTCCCCTCTACTGGCAGGGGGTTGGTGCTCGATCTGTAGCTCTAGCCTCCCCTTTACTGGCAGGGGGTTGGTGCTGGATCTGTAGCTCCAGCCTCACCTCTACTGGCAGGGGGTTGGTGCTGGACCTGTAGCTCCAGCCCCCTTCTACAGGCAGGGAGTTGGTGCTGGACTTGTCGCTCCAGCTCCCCCTCTACTGGCAAGGGGTTGGTGTTGGACCTGTAGCTCCAGCCCCCCTCTACTGGCAGGGGGTTTGCGCTGGACCTGTAGCTCAAGCCCCCCTCTACTGTCAGGGGGGGGGGGGTTGGTGATGGACCTGTAGGTCCAGCCCCCTTCTACAGGCAGGGGGTTGGTGCTGGACCTGTCACTCCAGCTCCCGCTCTACTGGCAGGGGGGTTGGTGCCGGACCTGTAGCTCCAGCCCTCCTCTTCTGGCAGGGGGTTGGTGCTGGACCTGTAGCTCCAGCCCCCCCCTCTACTGGCAGGGGGTTTGCGCTGGACCTGTAGCTCAAGCCCCCCTCTACTGTCAGGGGGGGGGGGTTGGTGATGGACCTGTAGGTCCAGCCCCCTTCTACAGGCAGGGGGTTGGTGCTGGACCTGTAGCTCCAGCCCCCCTCTACTGTCAGGGGGGTTGGTGATGGACCTGTAGCTCCAGCCCCCTTCTACAGGCAGGGGGTTGGTGCTGGACCTGTAGCACCAGCCCCCCTCTACTGTCAGGGGGGTGGGTGATGGACCTGTAGCTCCAGCCCCCTTCTACAGGCAGGGGGTTGGTGATGGACCTGCAGCTTCAGCCCCCCTCTATTGGCAGGGGGTTGGTGCTGGACCAGTAGCTCCAACCCCCCCCTCCACTGGCAGGGGGTTGGTGCTGGATTTGTAGCCCCAGCTCCCCTCTACTGGCAGGGGGTTGGTGCTGGACCTGTAGCTCCAGCCCCCCCTCTACTGGCAGGGGGTTCGTGCTGGACCTGAAGCTCCAGCCCCCTAGTGTTCAAGAGAGAAGTGGATAAGCACCTCCAAAGGATACCTGATCAACCAGGCTGTGACTTATACGTCAGGCTGCGAGCAGCCGCGTCTAACAGCCTGGTTGATCAGTCCAGCAACCAGGAGGCCTAGTCGACGACCGGGCCGCGGGGACACTAAGCCCCGGAAGCACCTCAAGGTAACCTCAAGGTAAGGTAACCCCCTCTGCTGGCAGGGGGTTGGTGCTGATCCTATAGCTCCAGCACCCCCCCCCCTTTATTGGCAGGGGGTTGATGCTGGACCTGTAGCTCCAGTTCCCCCCCTCTACTAGCAGGGGGTTGGTGCTGGACCTGTAGCTCCAGTTCCCCCCCTCTACTGGCAGGGGGTCGGTGCGGGACCAATAGCTCCAACCCCTCTCTACTGGCAGGGGAATGGTGCTGGACCTGTAGCTCCAGCCCCCTTCTACTGGCAGGGGGTTGGTGCTAGACCTGTAGCTCCAGTCCCCCTCTACTGGCAGGGGGTTTGGTGCTGGACCTGTAGCTCCAGCCCCCCTCTACTGGCAAGGGGGGGTTGGTGCTGGACCTGTAGCTGCAGCCCCCCTCTACTGGCAGGGGGTTTGGTGCTGGACCTGTAGCTCCAGCCCCCCCCCCCTCTACTGGCAGAGGGTTGGTGCTGGACCTGTAGCTCCCGCCCCTTCCCCTCTACTGGCAGGGGGTTGGTGCTGGACCTGTAGCTCCCGCCCCCCCCCCCTCTACTGGCAGGGGGTTGGTGCTGAACCTGTAGCTCCAGCCCCTGTACTGGCAAGGGGTTGGTGCTGGACCTGTAGTTCCAGCCCTTCTCTACTAGCAGGGGGGGGGGGGTTGGTGCTGGACCTGTAGCTCCAGCCACCCCTCTACTGGCAGGGTGGTTGCTGCTGGACCTGTAGCTCCAGCCCTCCTCTACTGGCAGGGGGTTGGTGCTGGACCTGTAGCTCCAGCCCCCCTCTACTGGCAGGAGGTTGGTGCCGGACCTGTAGCTCCAGCCCCCCCTCTACTGGCAGGGGGTTGGTGCTAGACCTGTAGCTAGAGCTCCCCTCTACTGGCAGGGGGTTGGTGCTCGATCTGTAGCTCTAGCCTCCCCTTTACTGGCAGGGGGTTGGTGCTGGATCTGTAGCTCCAGCCTCACCTCTACTGGCAGGGGATTGGTGCTGGACCTGTAGCTCCAGCCCCCTTCTACAGGCAAGGAGTTGGTGCTGGACTTGTCGCTCCAGCTCCCCCTCTACTGGCAAGGGGTTGGTGTTGGACCTGTAGCTCCAGCCCCCCTCTACTGGCATGGGGTTTGCGCTGGACCTGTAGCTCAAGCCCCCCTCTACTGTCAGGGGGGGGGGGGGTTGGTGATGGACCTGTAGGTCCAGCCCCCTTCTACAGGCAGGGGGTTGGTGCTGGACCTGTCACTCCAGCTCCCGCTCTACTGGCAGGGGGGTTGGTGCTGGACCTGTAGCTCCAGCCCTCCTCTTCTGGCAGGGGGTTGGTGCTGGACCTGTAGCTCCAGCCCCCCCCCTCTACTGGCAGGGGGTTTGCGCTGGACCTGTAGCACAAGCCCCCCTCTACTGTCAGGGGGGGGGTTGGTGATGGACCTGTAGGTCCAGCCCCCTTCTACAGGCAGGGGGTTGGTGCTGGACCTGTAGCTCCAGCCCACCTCTACTGTCAGGGGGGTTGGTGATGGACCTGTAGCTCCAGCCCCCTTCTACAGGCAGGGGGTTGGTGCTGGACCTGTAGCACCAGCCCCCCTCTACTGTCAGGGGGGTTGGTGATGGACCTGTAGCTCCAGCCCCCTTCTACAGGTAGGGGGTTGGTGCTGGACCTGTAGCTCCAGCCCCCCTCTACTGTCAGGGGGGGTTGGTGATGGACCTGTAGCTCCAGCCCCCTTCTACAGGCAGGGGGTTGGTGCTTGACCTGTAGCTCCAGCCCCCCCCCCTCTACTGGCAGGGGGTTGGTGCTGGACCTGTAGCTCCAGCCCCCCTCTACTGGCAGGGGGTTGGTGCTGGACCTGTAGCTCCAGCCTCTTTTCTACTGGCCGGGGGCTGGTGCTGGACCAGTAGCTCCAGCCCCCCTTTACTGGCAGGGGGTTTGTGCTGGACCTGTAGCTCCAGCCCCCCTCTACTGGCAGGGGGTTGGTGTTGGACCTGTAGCTCCAGCCCCCCTCTACTGGCAGGGAGTTGGTAATGAACTAGTAGCTCCAGACCCCCTCTACTGGCAGGGGGTTGGTGCTGGACCTGTAGCTGCAGCCCCCCCCTACTGGCAGGGGGTTGGTGATGGACCAGTAGCTCCAGCTACCCTTTACTGGCACGGGGTTGGTGTTGGACCTGTAGCTCCAGCACTCCTCTTCTGGCAAAGGGTTAGTGCTGGACTTGTAGCTCCAGCCCCCCCTCTACTGGCAGGGGGTTGGTGCTGGACCTGTAGCTCCAGCCCCCCTCTTCTGGCTGGGGGTTGGTGCTGGACCTGTAGCTTCAGGGGTCCCTCTACTGGCAGGGGGTTGGTGATGGACCTGTAGCTCCAGCCCCCCTCTACTGGCAGGGGGTTGGTGCTGGAAATGTAGCTCCAGCCCTCCTCTACTGGCAGGGGGGGTTGGTGCTGGAACTGTAGCTACAGCCCTCCTCTACTGGCAGGGGGTTGGTGCTGGACCAGTAGCTCCAGCCCCCCTCTACTTGCAGGGGGTTGGTGATGGACCTGTAGCTCCAGCCCTCCTCTACTGGCAGGGAGTTGGTGCTTGACCTGTAGCTCCAGCCCCCCCCCCCCTCTACTGGCAGGGGGTTGGTGCTAGACCTGTAGCTCCAGCCCCCTTCTACTGGCAGGGAGTTTGGTGCTGGACCTGTAGCTCCAGCCCCCCTCTAC
Source organism: Procambarus clarkii (assembly GCF_040958095.1). Lineage (NCBI taxonomy): Eukaryota > Metazoa > Arthropoda > Malacostraca > Decapoda > Cambaridae > Procambarus > Procambarus clarkii. The sequence continues at coordinate 40,566,951 of NC_091164.1, forward strand.
TGGCAGGGGGTTGGTAATGGACCTGTAGCTCCAGCCCTCCTCTACTGGCAGGGGGTTTGTGCTGGACCTGTAGCTCCAGCCCCCCTCTACTGGCAGGGGGGTTGGTGATGGACCTTTATCTCCAGCCCCCCCCTTCTACAGGCAGGGGGTTGGTGCTGGACCTGTAGCTCCAGCCCCCCCCCTCTACTGGCAGGGGGTTGGTGCTGGACCAATTGCTCCAGCCCCCCCTCTACTGGCAGGGGGTTTGTGCTGGACCTGTAGCTCCAGCCCCCCTCTACTGTCAGGGGGGGTTGGTGATGGACCTGTAGCTCCAGCCCCCTTCTACAGGCAGACGGTTGGGGCTGGACCTGTAGCTCCAGCCCCCCCTCCCTCTACTGGCAGGGGGTTGGTGCTGGACCTGTAGCTCCAGCCTCCCTTCTACTGGCCGGGGGTTGGTGCTGGACCAATAGCTCCAGCCCCCCTTTATAGGCAGGGGGTTTGTGCTGGACCTGTAGCTCCAGCCTCCTTCTACAGGCATGGGGTTGGTGCTGGACCTGTAGCTCCCACCCCCCTCTACTGGCAGGGGGGGTTGGTGATGGACCTGTAGCTCCAGCCCCTTCTACTGGCAGGGGGTTGGTGCTGGACCTGTAGCTCCAGCCCCCCCTTTACTGGCAGGGGGGTTTGTGCTGGACCTGTAGCTCCAGCCCCCCTCTACTGGCAGGGGATTGGTGTTGGACCTGTAGCTCCAGCCCTCCTCTACTGGCAGGGGGTTGGTGCTGAACCTGTAGCTCCAGCCCCACTCTACTGGCAGGGGGTTGGTGCTGGACCTGTAGCTCCAGGTACCCTTTACTGGCAGGGGGTTGGTGTTGGACCTGTAGCTCCAGCCCCCCCTCTACTGGCAGGGGGTTGGTGCTGGATCTGTAGCTCCAGCCCCCCTCTACTGGCAGGGGGGGTTGGTGATGGACCTGTAGCTCCAGCCCCCCTCTACTAGCAGGGGGTTGGTGTTGGACCTGTAGCTCCAGCCCCCCTCTACTGGCAGGGAGTTGGTAATGAACTAGTAGCTCCAGCCCCCCTCTACTGGCAAGGGGTTGGTGCTGGAACTGTAGCTCCAGCCCTCCTCTACTGGCAGGGGGTTGGTGCTGGACCTGTAGCTCCAGCCCCCTTCTACAGGCAGGGGGTTGGTGCTGGACCTGTAGCTCCAGCCCCCCTCTACTGTAAGGGGGGGTTGGTGCTGGACCTGTAGCTCCAGCCCCCCCCCCCCTCTACTGGCCGGGGGTTGGTGCTGGACCTGTAGCTCCAGCCCCCCCCCTTTACTGGCAGGGGGGTTTGTGCTGGACCTGTAGCTCCAGCCCCCCTCTACTGGCAGGGGATTGGTGTTGGACCTGTAGCTCCAGCCCTCCTCTACTGGCAGGGGGTTGGTGCTGAACCTGTAGCTCCAGCCCCACTCTACTGGCAGGGGGTTGGTGCTGGACCTGTAGCTCCAGGTACCCTTTACTGGCAGGGGGTTGGTGTTGGACCTGTAGCTCCAGCCCCCCCTCTACTGGCAGGGGGTTGGTGCTGGATCTGTAGCTCCAGCCCCCCTCTACTGGCAGGGGGGGGTTGGTGATGGACCTGTAGCTCCAGCCCCCCTCTACTAGCAGGGGGTTGGTGTTGGACCTGTAGCTCCAGCCCCCCTCTACTGGCAGGGAGTTGGTAATGAACTAGTAGCTCCAGCCCCCCTCTACTGGCAAGGGGTTGGTGCTGGAACTGTAGCTCCAGCCCTCCTCTACTGGCAGGGGGTTGGTGCTGGACCTGTAGCTCCAGCCCCCTTCTACAGGCAGGGGGTTGGTGCTGGACCTGTAGCTCCAGCCCCCTTCTACAGGCAGGGGGTTGGTGCTGGACCTGTAGCTCCAGCCCCCCCCCCTCTACTGGCCGGGGGTTGGTGCTGGACCTGTAGCTCCAGCCCCCCCCCCTTTACTGGCAGGGGGGTTTGTGCTGCACCTGTAGCTCCAGCCCCCCTCTACTGGCAGGGGGTTGGTGATGGACCCGTAGCTCCAGCCCCCCTCTACTGGCAGGGTGTTGGTGCTGGACCTGTAGCTCCAGCCTCCCTCTACTGGCAGGGGGTTGGTGCAGGACCAGTAGCTCCAGCCCCCCTCTACTGGCAGGGGGTTGGTGTTGGACCTGTAGCTCCAGCCCCCCTCTACTGGCAGGGGGTTGGTGTTGGACCTGTAGCTCCAGTCCCCCTCTACTAGCAGGGAGTTGGTAATGAACTAGTAGCTCCAGCCCCCCTGTACTGGCAGGGACTTGGTGCTGGACCTGTAGCTGCAGCCCCCCCCCTACTGGCAGGGGGTTGGTGATGGACCTGTAGCTTCAGCCCCCCTCTATCGGCAGGAGGTTGGTGCTGGACCAGTAGCTCCAGCTACCCTTTACTGGCAGGGGGTTGGTGTTGGACCTGTAGCTCCAGCCCCCCTCTACTGGCAGGGAGTTGGTAATGAACTAGTAGCTCCAGCCACCCTGTACTGGAAGGGGGTTGGTGCTGGACCTGTAGCTGCAGCCCCCCCCTACTGGCAGGGGGTTGGTGATGGACCTGTAGCTTCAGCCCCCCTCTATCGGCAGGAGGTTGGTGCTGGACCAGTAGCTTCAGCTACCCTTTACTGGCTGGGGGTTAGTCCTAGACCTGTAGCTCGAGCCCTCCTCTACTGGCACGGAATTTGGTGCTGGAACTATAGCTACAGCCCCTCTACTGGCAGGGGGGGTTGGTGCTGGACCTGTAGCTCCAGACACCCTTTACTGGCAGGGGGTTGGTGTTGGACCTGTAGCTCCAGCCCCCCACTATCGGCAGGAGGTTGGTGCTGGACCAGTAGCTCCAGCTACCCTTTACTGGCTGGGGGTTAGTCCTGGACCTGTAGCTCCAGCCCCCCCTCTACTGGCAGGGGGTTGGTGCTGGACCAGTAGCTCCAGCCCCCCTCTACTGGCAGGGGGGGTTGGTGCTGGACCTGTAGCTCCAGACACCCTTTACTGGCAGGGGGTTGGTGTTGGACCTGTAGCTCCAGCCCTCCTCTACTGGCAGGGAGTTGGTGCTTGACCTGTAGCTCCAGCCCCCCTCTACTGGCAGGGGGTTTGGTGCTGGACCTGTAGCTCCAGCCCCTCTACTGGCAGGGGGTTAGTCCTGGACCTGTAGTTCCAGTCCCTCCTATATTGGCAGGGGGTTGGTGCTGGACCTGTAGCTCCAGCCCCCCTCTACTGGCAGGGGGTTGGTGCAGGACCAGTAGCTCCAGCCCCCCCTTTACTGGCAGGGGGTTGGTGTTGGACCTGTAGCTCCAGCCCCCCTCTACTGGCAGGGGGTTGGTGCAGGACCAGTAGCTCCAGCCCCCCTTTACTGGCAGGGGGTTGGTGCTGAACCTGTAGCTCCAGCCCCTCTCTACTGGCAGGGGGTTGGTGCTGGACCAGTAGCTCCAGCCCCCCTCTACTGGCAGGGGGTTGGTGTTGGACCTGTAGCTCCAGGTACCTTTACTGGCAGGGGGTTGGTGCTGGACCTGTAGCTCCAGCCCCCCTCTACTGGCAGGGGGTTGGTGCAGGACCAGTAGCTCCAGCCCCCCTTTACTGGCAGGGGGTTGGTGCTGGACCTGTAGCTCCGGCCCCCCTCTACTGGCAGGGGGTTGGTGCTGGACCAGTAGCTCCAGCCCCCCTCTACTGGCAGGGAGTTGGTAATGAACTAGTAGCTCCAGCCCCCCTCTACTGGCAGGGGGTTGGTGCTGGACCTGTAGCTCCAGCCCCCCTCTACTGGCAGGGGGGGGTTGGTGCTGGAAATGTAGCTCCAGACCCCCTTCTACTGGCAGGGGGTTGGTGATAGACCTGTAGCTTCAGCCCCCCTCTATTGGCAGGGGGTTGGTGCTGGACCAGTAGCTCCAACCCCCCCCTCCACTGGCAGGGGGTTGGTGCTGGATTTGTAGCCCCAGCTCCCCTCTACTGGCAGGGGGTTGGTGCTGGACCTGTAGCTCCAGCCCCCCCTCTACTGGCAGGGGGTTGGTGCTGGACCAGTAGCTCCAACCCCCCCCCCCCCTCTACTGGCAGGGGGTTGGTGCTGGACCTGTAGCTCCAGCCCCCCCTCTACTGGCAGGGGGTTCGTGCTGGACCTGAAGCTCCAGCCCCCTAGTGTTCAAGAGAGAAGTGGATAAGCACCTCCAAAGGATACCTGATCAACCAGGCTGTGACTTATACGTCAGGCTGCGAGCAGCTGCGTCTAACAGCCTGGTTGATCAGTCCAGCAACCAGGAGGCCTAGTCGACGACCGGGCCGCGGGGACAATAAGCCCCGGAAGCACCTCAAGGTAAGGTAACCCCCTCTGCTGGCAGGGGGTTGGTGCTGATCCTATAGCTCCAGCCCCCCCCCCTTTATTGGCAGGGGGTTGATGCTGGACCTGTAGCTCCAGTTCCCCCCCTCTACTGGCAGGGGGTTGGTGCTGGACCTGTAGCTCCAGTTCCCCTCCTCTACTGGCAGGGGGTTGGTGCTGGACCAATAGCTCCAACCCCCCTCTACTGGCAGGGGAATGGTGCTGGACCTGTAGCTCCAGCCCCCTTCTACTGGCAGGGGGTTGGTGCTAGACCTGTAGCTCCAGTCCCCCTCTACTGGCAGGGGGTTTGGTGCTGGACCTGTAGCTCCAGCCCCCCTCTATTGGCAAGGGGGGGTTGGTGCTGGACCTGTAGCTGCAGCCCCCCTCTACTGGCAGGGGGTTTGGTGCTGGACCTGTAGCTCCAGCCCCCCCCCCTCTACTGGCAGAGGGTTGGTGCTGGACCTGTAGCTCCCGCCCCCCACCCCTTTACTGGCAGGGGGTTGGTGCTGAACCTGTAGCTCCAGCCCCTGTACTGGCAAGGGGTTGGTGCTGGACCTGTAGTTCCAGCCCTTCTCTACTGGCAGGGGGGGGGGGTTGGTGCTGGACCTGTAGCTCCAGCCACCCCTCTACTGGCAGGGTGGTTGCTGCTGGACCTGTAGCTCCAGCCCTCCTCTACTGGCAGGGTGTTGGTGCTGGACCTGTAGCTCCAGCCTCCCTCTACTGGCAGGGGGTTGGTGCAGGACCAGTAGCTCCAGCTCCCCTCTACTGGCAGGGGGTTGGTGTTGGACCTGTAGCTCCAGCCCCCCTCTACTGGCAGGGGGTTGGTGTTCGACCTGTAGCTCCAGTCCCCCTCTACTAGCAGGGAGTTGGTAATGAACTAGTAGCTCCAGCCCCCCTGTACTGGCAGGGGGTTGGTGCTGGACCTGTAGCTGCAGCCCCCCCCCTACTGGCAGGGGGTTGGTGATGGACCTGTAGCTTCAGCCCCCCTCTATCGGCAGGAGGTTGGTGCTGGACCAGTAGCTCCAGCTACCCTTTACTGGCAGGGGGTTGGTGTTGGACCTGTAGCTCCAGCCCCCCTCTACTGGCAGGGAGTTGGTAATGAACTAGTAGCTCCAGCCACCCTGTACTGGCAGGGGGTTGGTGCTGGACCTGTAGCTGCAGCCCCCCCCTACTGGCAGGGGGTTGGTGATGGACCTGTAGCTTCAGCCCCCATCTATCGGCAGGAGGCTGGTGCTGGACCAGTAGCTTCAGCTACCCTTTACTGGCTGGGGGTTAGTCCTGGACCTGTAGCTCCAGCCCTCCTCTACTGGCAGGGAGTTGGTGCTGGAACTGTAGCTACAGCCCCTCTACTGGCAGGGGGGGTTGGTGCTGGACCTGTAGCTCCAGACACCCTTTACTGGCAGGGGGTTGGTGTTGGACCTGTAGCTCCAGCCCCCCTCTATCGGCAGGAGGTTGGTGCTGGACCAGTAGCTCCAGCTACCCTTTACTGGCTGGGGGTTAGTCCTGGACCTGTAGCTCCAGCCCCCCCTCTACTGGCAGGGGGTTGGTGCTGGACCAGTAGCTCCAGCCCCCCTCTACTGGCAGGGGGGGTTGGTGCTGGACCTGTAGCTCCAGACACCCTTTACTGGCAAGGGGTTGGTGTTGGACCTGTAGCTCCAGCCCTCCTCTACTGGCAGGGAGTTGGTGCTTGACCTGTAGCTCCAGCCCCCCTCTACTGGCAGGGGGTTTGGTGCTGGACCTGTAGCTCCAGCCCCTCTACTGGCAGGGGGTTAGTCCTGGACCTGTAGTTCCAGTCCCTCCTATATTGGCAGGGGGTTGGTGCTGGACCTGTAGTTCCAGCCCTTCTCTACTGGCAGGGGGGGGGGGGGTTGGTGCTGGACCTGTAGCTCCAGCCACCCCTCTACTGGCAGGGTGGTTGCTGCTGGACCTGTAGCTCCAGCCCTCCTCTACTGGCAGGGGGTTGGTGCTGGACCTGTAGCTCCAGCCCCCCTCTACTGGCAGGAGGTTGGTGCCGGACCTGTAACTCCAGCCCCCCCCTCTACTGGCAGGGGGTTGGTGCTAGACCTGTAGCTACAGCTCCCGTCTACTGGCAGGGGGTTGGTGCTGGATCTGTAGCTCTAGCCTCCCCTTTACTGGCAGGGGGTTGGTGCTGGATCTGTAGCTCCAGCCTCACCTCTACTGGCAGGGGGTTGGTGCTGGACATGTAGCTCCAGCCCCTCTACTGGCAGGGAGGTTAGTCCTGGACCTGTAGCTCCAGCCCTCCTCTACTGGCAGGGGGTTGGTGCTGGACCTGAAGCTCCAGCCCCCCTTTACTGGCAGGGGGTTTGTGCTGGACCTGTAGCTTCAGCCCCCCTCTACTGGCAGGGGGGGGGGGGGGTTGGTGCTGGACCTGTAGCTCCAGCCGCCCTCTACTGGCAGCGGGGGTGGGGGTTGGTGCTGGACCTGTAGCTCAAGCCCCCCTCTACTGTCAGGGGGGGGGGGGGGGTTGGTGCAGGACCAGTTGCTCCAGCCCCCCTCTACTGGCAGGGGGTTGGTGCTGGACCTGTAGCTCAAGCCCCCCTCTACTGTCAGGGGGGGGGGGGGGTTGGTGATCGACCTGTAGCTCCAGCCCCCCTCTACTGGCAGGGGGGTTGGTGATGGACCTTTAGCTCCAGCCCCCTTCTACAGGCAGGGAGTTGGTGCTGGACTTGTCGCTCCAGCTCCCCCTCTACTGACAAGGGGTTGGTGTTGGACCTGTAGCTCCAGCCCCCCTCTACTGGCAGGGGGTTGGTGCTGGACCTGTAGCTCCAGCCCCCCTCTACTGGCAGGGGGTTTGTGCTGGACCTGTAGCTCCAGTCCCCTTCTACAGGCAGGGAGTTGGTGCTGGACTTGTCGCTCCAGCTCCCCCTCTACTGGCAAGGGGTTGGTGTTGGACCTGTAGCTCCAGCCCTCCTCTACTGGCAAGGGGGGGGGCGGTGCTGGACCTGTAGCTCCAGCCCCTCTCTACTGGCAGGGGGGTTGGTGATGGACCTGTAGCTCCAGCTCCCCCTCTACTGGCAGGGGGTTGGTGCTGGACCTGTCACTCCAGCTCCCCCTCTACTGGCAGGGGGTTGGTGCTGGACCTGTAGCTCCAGCCCCCCTCTACTGGCAGGGGGGGGGGTTGGTGCTGGACCTGTAGCTCCAGCCCCCCCTCTACTGGCAGGGGGGGTTGGTGATGGACCTGTAGCTCCAGCCCCCCTCTACAGGCAGGGGGTTGGTGCTGGACCTGTCGCTCCAGCTCCCCCTCTACTGGCAGGGGGTTGGTGCTGGACCTGTAGCTCCAGCCCTCCTCTACTGGCAGGGGGGGTTGGTGCTGGACCTGTAGCTCCAGCCCCCCTATACTGTCAGGGGGGGTTTGGTGATGGACCTGTAGCTCCAGCCTCCCTCTACAGGCAGGGGGTTGGTGCTGGACCTGTAGCTCCAGCCTCCCTTCTACTGGCCGGGGGTTGGTGCTAGACCTGTAGCTTCAGCCCTCCTCTACTGGCACGGGGTTGGTGCTGGACCTGTAGCTCCAGCCCCCCCCCCCCCTCTACTGGCAGGGGGTTGGTGCTGGAACTGTAGCTCCGGTTGGTGCTGGACATGTAGCTCCAGCCACCCCTCTACTGGCAGGGGGTTGGTGTTGGACCTGTAGCTCCAGCTTCTCTACTGGCAGGGGGTTGGTGCTGGACCTGTAGCTCCAGCACCCCTCTACTGGCAGGGGGTTGGTGCTGGACCTGTAGCTCTAGCCCCCCTCTACTGGCAGGGGGTTGGTGCTGGACCTGTAGCTCCAGCCCCCCCCCTTCTACTGGCAGGGGGTTGGTGCTGGACCTGTAGCTCCAGCCCCCCTCTACTGGCAGGGGGTTGGTGCTGGACCTGTAGCTCCAGCTTCTCTACTGGCAGGGGGTTGGTGCTGGACCTGTAGCTCCAGCTTCTCTACTGGCAGGGGGTTGGTGCTGGACCTGTAGCTCCAGCCCCCCTCTACTGGCAGGGGGTTGGTGTTGGACCTGTAGCTCCAGCTTCTCTACTGGCAGGGGGTTGGTGCTGGACCTGTAGCTCCAGCCCCCCTCTACTGGCAGGGGGTTGGTGCTGGACCTGTAGCTCTAGCCCCCCTTCTACTGGCAGGGGGTTGGTGCTGGACCTGTATCTCCAGCCCCCCTCTACGGGCAGGGGGTTGGTGCTGGACCTGTAGCTCCAGCCCCCCTCTACTGGCAGGGGGTTGGTGCTGGACCTGTAGCTCCAGCCCCCCTCTACTGGCAGGGGGTTGGTGCTGGACCTGTAGCTCCAGCCCCCCTCTACTGGCAGGGGGTTGGTGCTGGACCTGTAGCTCCAGCCCCCCTCTACTGGCAGGGGGTTGGTGCTGGACCTGTAGCTCCAGCCCCCCTCTACTGGCAGGGGGTTGGTGCTGGACCTGTAGCTCCAGCCCCCCTCTACTGGCAGGGGGTTGGTGTTGGACCTGTAGCTCCAGCTTCTCTACTGGCAGGGGGTTGGTGCTGGACCTGTAGCTCCAGCCCCCCTCTACTGGCAGGGGGTTGGTGCTGGACCTGTAGCTCTAGCCCCCCTTCTACTGGCAGGGGGTTGGTGCTGGACCTGTATCTCCAGCCCCCCTCTACGGGCAGGGGGTTGGTGCTGGACCTGTAGCTCCAGCCCCCCTCTACTGGCAGGGGGTTGGTGCTGGACCTGTAGCTCCAGCCCCCCTCTACTGGCAGGGGGTTGGTGCTGGACCTGTAGCTCCAGCCCCCCTCTACTGGCAGGGGGTTGGTGCTGGACCTGTAGCTCCAGCCCCCCTCTACTGGCAGGGGGTTGGTGCTGGACCTGTAGCTCCAGCCCCCCTCTACTGGCAGGGGGTTGGTGCTGGACCTGTAGCTCCAGCCCCCCTCTACTGGCAGGGGGTTGGTGCTGGACCTGTAGCTCCAGCCCCCCTCTACTGGCAGGGGGTTGGTGCTGGACCTGTAGCTCCAGCCCCCCTCTACTGGCAGGGGGTTGGTGCTGGACCTGTAGCTCCAGCCCCCCTCTACTGGCAGGGGGTTGGTGCTGGACCTGTAGCTCCAGCCCCCCTTCTACTGGCAGGGGGTTGGTGCTGGACCTGTAGCTCCAGCCCCCCTCTACTGGCAGGGGGTTGGTGCTGGACCTGTAGCTCCAGCCCCCCTCTACTGGCAGGGGGGTTGGTGCTGGACCTGTAGATCCAGCCCCCCTCTACTGGCAGGGGGTTGGTGCTGGACCTGTAGCTCCAGCCCCCCTCTACTGGCAGGGGGTTGGTGCTGGACCTGTAGCTCCAGCCCCCCTTCTACTGGCAGGGGGTTGGTGCTGGACCTGTAGCTCCAGCCCCCCTCTACTGGCAGGGGGTTGGTGCTGGACCTGTAGCTCCAGCCCCCCTCTACTGGCAGGGGGTTGGTGCTGCACCTGTAGCTCCAGCCCCCCTCTACTGGCAGGGGGTTGGTGCTGGACCTGTAGCTCCAGCCCCCCTCTACTGGCAGGGGGTTGGTGCTGGACCTGTAGCTCCAGCCCCCCTCTACTGGCAGGGGGTTGGTGCTGGACCTGTAGCTCCAGCCCCCCTTCTACTGGCAGGGGGTTGGTGCTGGACCTGTAGCTCCAGCCCCCCTCTACTGGCAGGGGGTTGGTGCTGGACCTGTAGCTCCAGCCCCCCTCTACTGGCAGGGGGGTTGGTGCTGGACCTGTAGCTCCAGCCCCCCTCTACTGGCAGGGGGTTGGTGCTGGACCTGTAGCTCCCGCCCCCCTCTACTGGCAGGGGGTTGGTGCTGGACCTGTAGCTCCAGCCCCCCTCTACTGGCAGGGGGTTGGTGCTAGACCTGTAGCTCCAGCCACCCCTCTACTGGCAGGGGGTTGGTGCTAGACCTGTAGCTCCAGCCCCCCTCTACTGGCAGGGGGTTGGTGCTGGACCTGTAGCTCCAGCCCCCCTCTACTGGCAGGGGGGTTGGTGCTGGACCTGTAGCTCCAGCCCCCCTCTACTGGCAGGGGGGTTGGTGCTGGACCTGTAGCTCCAGCCCCCCTCTACTGGCAGGGGGTTGGTGCTAGACCTGTAGCTCCAGCCCCCCTCTACTGGCAGGGGGTTGGTGCTGGACCTGTAGCTCCAGCCCCCCTCTACTGGCAGGGGGGTTGGTGCTGGACCTGTAGCTCCAGCCCCCCTCTACTGGCAGGGGGGTTGGTGCTGGCATTGTTTGGGAGTTTGTTGGCAGTTTCAAGGCTTCAGTCTCTCCGTACCCAGCAGTGATCTCTTTTGGTTCGCTGTTTTCTTGGATGCTTTCCCAGTAGGTTGGTGGAGTGTCTGCGCCTCTCTGAGGGGGCCAGGATCCAGGGTTCAATAGAGGATCACAGGTTGAATCATTGCTCAGGACAGAAATGGTTCCCATGTTTCCTTTCACCAGATTTCTCTGTTCACCTACCAGTAATGTTTATCCAGGAGTAAGGCAACTATTGTGTATTATATATTAAGTCAGTAGTTGACCTTGGGGAACCTCGATAAACCTAGGAACAGCTTCCTCTTTTCAAAACGCAACTCAATATCTTGTGATATGAGAAAAAACTTACTGTTAATTGCTTCCGGGGGATCTCTCCAGTGATTTCCTGAACTTTATTCATGATGCTGGAGGCTGAGTCTCCCAGGTGTACGGGGTCAGCTGTGGCACCTATCTCTGTGGTCATCATCTCCAGGGCCTCCCTGATGGTCTCCTGCACCTGTCATTACCAACACAAACATTAATGGTAGAACCTGGACTATAATGAAGCATCAGGCTCTGAGTAAAGTAACTGGACTATCATGAAGCATCAGGCTCTGAGTAAAGTAACTGGACTATAATGAAGCATCAGGCTCTGAGTAAAGTAACTGGACTATCATGAAGCATCAGGCTCTGAGTAAAGTAACTGGACTATCATGAAGTATCAGGCTCTGAGTAAAGTAATTGACTATAATGAAGCATCAGACTGAGTAAAGTAATTTGACAAAATAAGCAGGTGATGAGTCACAATAACGTGGCTAAAGTATGTTGACGAGACCACACACTAGAAGGTGAAGGGACGACGACGTTTTGGTCCGTCCTGGACCATTCTCAAGTCGATTGTGATGAGGAAGTAGAGACAGGCAATAAAATATATGACAATATAAAATATATTGACAATATAAGAAATGTTGTTTCTCTACACTGACCACAGTGTAGAGAAACACCAAGATGACAATTGACATGGTTGTAGTGAACACTGAGTGCTGACCACAGTGTAGAGAAATGCCAAGATGACAGTTGACATGGGTGTAGTGAACACTGAGTACTGTATTGACCACAGTGTAGAGAAACACCAAGATGACAATTGACATGGTTGTAGTGAACACTGAGTGCTGACCACAGTGTAGAGAAATGCCAAGATGACAGTTGACATGGGTGTAGTGAACACTGAGTACTGTATTGACCACAGTGTAGAGAAATGCCAAGATGACAGTTGACATGGGTGTAGTGAACACTGAGTACTGACCACAGTGTAGAGAAATGCCAAGATGACAGTTGACATGGGTGTTGTGAACACTGAGTACTGTATTGACCACAGTGTAGAGAAATGCCAAGATGACAGTTGACATGGGTGTAGTGAACACTAAGTGCTGACAACAGTGTAGAGAAACACCAAGATGACAGTTGACTTTATTATTAACAATGTTTCAGGTGTTAGAGCAAAAAATACAGCATTGAAAGTAATGAAACGCCATTTTCTGGGGGAGTCCCGGAGGCTCCCCGGACCTATTCAGGCTGATATGGATATATTAGACTTTGGCACCAGTCATGTGAATGGAGTTCTTAGCCCTACCAGGGACCACGAGCCAGAACCTGGCCCACTCAGATAGGCACAAGGAGCAATGACCTATAGAAACCCCCATATTATTGGACGCCTTTTATGTCTGCCATCGACAGGGGTCAGGCACCCAGAAAGGTAAATGCCCAAAAACAAACGCCCATTCTGGTTAAAATATTGCTACTAAAAGCCAGACTATTGGACAGAACTCCCCAACTGAAAATCGAGCATGACGTCACAACAGTCACCCTTTTATTTTCTGCGCAGCTCTCCCCTCCCTGGGAGGGGGAAGGGGGAGCCCCAGACCCCCGCGCTGATTATCCATACCCCAGTTCTGAGACTGGATGTCAAAACACGCAAAAAACTGTCAACCAGATGGAGGGAGGGAGGTTGCCGAGGGAGCCTCTGGCATTTAATTACATTAAATGCTGGTTTTCTGGGGGAGCCCCTTTGGCTCCCCGGAGCTATGTACCCAAAGACAAAAACAGGAGGGACTTACCCTGGAGGCGTTCGCCACTTGCTCCTTAACTCAAAGTCGAGACAACTGGCTGCAAATGCCGACCCAATGCAACACATGCCCGACTAGGGCATGACCGAATGTCAGGCCAAGACATGTTACCAAAGACGGCAGCCCACGCAGCAAACTTACGAACGTTGTGTTCACAAGGATACACCGCAGGCTGGCTGGACCAAATAATCCAGTGGACAATCTGGGAGACCAGAACCCTGCAATAGGGAAGTTGGGAAACCAACCCAAAGCTCGTTCCCGGCCATCCAGGCCGTGGCACGCATGTAATAGCGGAAAGCCGCAACCGGACACAACACATGATGTACCCCTGGCTGAACAAACTAAGCATCAACAACCCAAGAACCAATCTGGAAAGCAGCAGTCTCATTCTTTGCCAGAAAAGAAGGTGACGGCTGCAACCGAAAAAACCTACCACCGGGACCAAGAGAGCAGAAAACCCCTGTGCAGGAGGAGAGTATGAAGCTCCCCAACCCAACCTCAAGAGGCCAATGCCAATAAGAAAAGAGCCTTGGAGAAACAGTCCTGAACCGAAGGGGCCACCACAAACCGAGGAGACAGAAAAGAGAGCACCCGGTCCAACGACCAGGACGGTTCAGGCGGCACATGAGCAGGCTTGGAAGTGAAACAACACACAAGACAGCTTGCGGAACAGTGTAGAAGAAACATCAATGCCGAACGCAAGCTGCAGTAGCTCTGCCAGTGCCGCATGATATGAGGCGACAGTACTGTAGAAACCCACTAATCCGGAATCCGCCAATCCGGAAAATGCTCTAATCCGGCAAAAATCATGGCCAGATAAAGTTATCTCCCTATCTGGCAAAAATGTCCATGGAAGCCGGACTAGCGAATATTTGGCCAGATCAACGACCTAACACTCGTACACCACCACCAGGAAGGGAGGGAGTCATGAAGGGAGGGAGGGAGTCACCCTCACTGCTGCTCACTTCCTCTGTCCCACTCACATTCACTGCCTCCCTCCCCAAGAGATCCTTCTGTAGGTGGCAGTAGATTGCCAGCCAGAAATAGCCTGGAGAATTTCCATTAAATATAATAAACCATTCATAAAACAAGTACTTTTATAACTTTTTATTATCCTAATAATATTACTAGACAAACTCTGTATCCAAAAATATATATGAGCATGTACATCCAGAATTTAAGAAACAAATCTGGCTAACTGGGTCGAGTGTGTTAGGGTTATTGGAGTGAGCCAGCCGTCCCCCACCACCGACACACCTCCCCCACCCCCACACACCTCCCCCACCCCCCACACTCCATACACACACTCTGCTATACTGGTCACATAGTTCAACTGTCCATAATTCATAAGTAAAAATGTATTTGTTTAATTAATAAACAGGAAGCAATAAAACATGTTAATGATTATTAATTTATCATAAGACTGTACACTAAACACAAAAATCAACATTTAATAGCATACAGCTAAGACATAAATTTTAATATGGGTGGGAGACTTTGTTCGATGCTTTGTCAGCGAATTAACACGCTGACTTCATAACACACCTTTTCAAAAAGGTGACACCCCCAGGGTCAACACTTGCATCGGTTCCAGCATATTTCAACAATCCTAAGTATTGTAGTACAGGATGATGATAGTGAGTGGTGTCCCAGAGAACATAAAGGTATAGTGCTTTTGAAAAATAGGTGAGATAACAGGAATGTGCCAAGGGAAGTGAAAAATTAGATGAGAAAAAGTTGCCCTAGTGTTTCCAGTGCAGAGAAGAACATTCAAGATGGCCGCCGGCAAGAGGAAATACAAAACAGAGCTTGATTTTGCTGGATTCAATGAAGAAAGCATTGATATAACCAGTCTATACAACAAGTTGGTAAAATTAGATACTATAGTGAACATTCATGTAGAAATAATTAGTAAATTGAAAGAAAGAAAGAAAGTAATGACCATTTAAATAGCAAAGTTTTATGTCTTGAGGGTTTAGTGAAAGACTTGTGCACGGATAAAAATCAATTGGAAACAAATTGCAAAGCCAAAGCCATGGAAGAAGAAAATAAACTCTTAAAAATAATTTTGGAAGAAGTTAAAGTAAATTTAAACATAAATGACTACAATAGGTTAGGTAAGGAAATTCAACAGGAGAAACAACTTTTGTCAGCACAGATGGAGGAAGTTACACAGGGAATAGAACAGTGCAAGAAAGATATGCAACTCACCTATGCACAAGTGGCCAAGGAGAAGGAAAAAATTGAAGAAGCAGTAAAGGAAGCCAAACACTACAGTAATCAAGATAAAACAAACATTAAGCTGGTAGTTAGAAAGAAATTGGCATCTATCTTGAGATAGATCTAACCCGAAGTTGGTGCAAAACACAGTTGATCGGAGTAAGTCCCTGATAATGTTTGGTTGCAAAGAAAAGGAGATAACATCTAGGTCAGAAAGAGCTGTAGAAGAAGCGAAAGTAGTAGATAAAATTGTTGGCGTTGTGGAAGGTCTTACAACCATAGAGAATGTGTGCGACTACAGGAGAATAGGCAGGTATGTAAAATGGAAAGATCGACCTTTGAGGATCACCCTAAATGGTGCCAAACAGATGGAAGAAGTACTAAGGAATGCTAGAAAATTACAAAGTGATGAGGATGGGAAAGTGTGGTCGTTAAGACGAGATCTTTCAAAAGAAGACAGAGAGAAGCTGAAACTGAACCTCGCCGAGGCAAAACGTTTAAATAAGAGCAGGAATGAAGAAGAAATCAATTTTTTTTCTACAAAGTGATAGGGATAGGCAGACCAGTAAAGTGGTACTTAAAGGCAAACCAACAAAAGCATTAGAGAGAGGTGGAGTGAAGAATAAGGAGTGGGAAAACAAGTTCCTGAAGATTGCATACACCAACAAAGATGGAGTGAGATTGAAGATACTGGAGTTAAGTGATGTAATACAGCTGCAGACACCAGACATTGTTGCACTCACGGAGACAAAACTTGAAGATGTTATTTTAAATGAGGTCATATTCCCAAGGGGTTACTCAATTTGGAGACGGGACAGAAAAATTAGGAAAGGCGGTGGCGTTGCTGTGCTGGTAAAAGAACACCTAAAGGTGAACGAATAATGACTGCCAATCCACAAGAAGTTGACATAATAGCACTAGAGATCTGCCATGAGGATGATAAACTAATGATCATAAATGCATATAGTCCACCGCCAAGCAGCACATGGTCAAAGGAGGAGCTAGATAGTAAACGAGAAGGTTTTATAACAATAATGAGAGAGATTATAGCGAGAACGAATAACGATAGATCACGACTGTTGATAGTCAGCGACATCAACTTGAAATCCATAGACTGGGAAACATATGAAGCTAAAACAGAAGATTTTTGGACCTGTAGATTTGTAGACCTCATCCTGGAAACATTCTTGTATCAACATGTTAAACAAGCTACGAGGATGAGGGAAGGGGACGTTCCCTCCATGCTAGATTTGATATTTACCAGGAAGGAGGAAGAAATATTTGACATTCAGAACCTTCCTCTCTTGGGTAAAAGTGACCATGTCTTTTTGGGAATAAAATATGCAATGCTTTATAATCTGGAAGAAAATAAGGAAGTTGAAGCAGTTGAAAAACCTGACTTCAGGAGAGGACATTATGGTGACCTTAGAAAATTTTTTAGTGAGTATAATTGGACAGACTTGTTGCTAGGCAAGGAAGTGAATGAGATGTATGTCAAGTTTTGTGAAATATATGATAAAGGCACAACATTTTTTTTACCAAAACAGAGATGCAGAACTAGGAAACAGGATTGGTTCAACAGAAAGTGCAAGAAGGCCAGAGACCAAAAGACATAAAAATGAAATCAATACAGGGAAGAGGCCAAACCCCCAAACATACCAGCGATACAAAGATGCGAGAAACAACTACACGGCAGTGAGGAGAGAGGCAGAAAGAAGTTTTGAAAAAGGTATTGCAGACAAATGTAAAACAGAACCAGGTCTATTCTATAAATTCATAAACAACAAATTGCAGGCAAAGGATAATATTCAGAGGTTGAAAATGGGAAATAGATTCACGGAAAATGAAAAGGAAATATGTGAAACATTAAATGAAAAATTCCAAAGTGTGTTGTAGAAAATGAAGTCTTCAGGGAACCAGATACAATAAGAATTCCAGAGAACAACATAGAGCACATAGAGGTGTCTAGAAACAAAGTGGAAAAAATGCTCAAGGAGCTAAGTAGGAACAAAGCAGTTGGTCCAGATGGAGTTTCACCATGGGTTCTAAGAGAACGTGCACCTGAGCTCAGCATTCCACTTCAACTGATTTTTCAGGCATCCCTGTTTACAGGAGTTGCAGCTGATGTGTGGAAAAAGGCTAACATAGTTCCAATCTACAAATGTGGAAGCAGGGAAGACCCCCTTAATTATACACCTGTATCATTGACAAGTGTAATAGTCAAAATATTGGAAAAAAAATAATTAAAACTAAATGGGTAGAATACCTGGAGAAAAACGATATAATATCAGACAGACAGTATGGTTTTCGATCTGGAAGATCCTGTGTAACGAACTTACTCGGTTTTTATGATCGAGCCACAGAGATATTACAGGAAAGAGATGGTTGGGTTGACTGCATCTATCTGGACCTAAAAAAGGCTTTCAACAGAGTTCCCCATAAGAGGATGTTCTGGAAACTGGAACATATTGGAGGGTGACAGGTAAACTTCTAACATGGATGAAAAATTTCCTGACAGAAAAATGAGGGCCGTAAACTGAGGCAAGGTATCAGATTGGAGGAATGTCACGAGTGGAGTACCACAGGGTTCAGTTATCGCACCGGTAATGTTCATTGTCTACATAAACGATCTGCCTGTGGGAATACAGAATTACATGAACATGTTTGCTGATGATGCTAAGATAATAGGGAAGATAAGAAACCTAGATGATTGTCATGCTCTTCAAGAAGACCTGGACAAAAGTACATGGAGCAACACTTGGCAAATGGAATTTAATGTGAATAAATGCTATGTTATGGAATGTGGAACTGGAGAACATAGACCCCACACAACCTATAAATTATGTGAGAAATCTTTAAAGAATTCTAAAAAAAAAAGGGATCTAAGGGTGGTTCTAGATAGAAAACTGTCACCTGAGGACTACATTAAGAACATTGTGCGAGGAGCCTATGCTACACTTTCTAACTTCAGAATTGCTTTTAAATACATGGATGGAGATATACTAAAGAAATTGTTCACGACTTTTGTTAGACGAAAGCTTGAATATGCAGCGGTTGTATGGTGCTCATATCATAAGAAGCACATCAACAAACTGGAAAAGGTGCAAACGACATGCCACTAAGTGGCTCCCAGAACTGAAGGAGAAGAGCTATGAGGAGAGGTTAGAGGCATTAAATATGCAAAAACTAGAGGATAGAAGAAAAAGAGGCAATATGATCACTACGTTCATTATAGTAACAAGAATCAATAAAATTGATAGGGAAGAATTCTGAGACCTGGAACTTCAAGAACAAGAGGTCATAGATTTAAACTAACGAAACAAAGCTGCCGGAGATATATAAGAAAATTCACTTTTGTAAACAGAGTGGCAGACGGTTGGAACAAGTTAGGTGAGAAGGTGGTGGAGGCCAAAACCATCAGTAATTTCAAAGCGTTATATGACAAAGAGTGCTGGGAAGACGGGACACCACGAGTGTAGCTCTCATCCTGTAACTACACTTAGGTAATTACACATCCCTCACTACCTCTCCTCCACTGACTGGACTGGACTGACTGACTTGACTGACTGACTTGACAGCTCTATCCATGCCTGCCTTTGGATAACTTAAGTTTTCAAACCAAGTGGTTGTCTGTACAAACATTTTTGGAAATGGTCACTTTTGGACTCATACGGTGAAAAAGTATGTTAATCCAGAAAACCGGCTAATCTGGCATGGGGTCCTACCCATATAGTCCAGATTAGCGGGTTTATACAGTAATCTGCATAAGATGACAGTCCCAAAACAACAACGAAAGGAAGGAGAGGACAACCGTAACAGAGACCTACGAAGGGATAAGAAATAATGGAAGGACCGCCAGGAAACTTCATACTGAAACAGAGATGAAGCATGCAAGTGGGACACCATTAACAAAGCCACCTGATCACCATACAAACGGAGATAGACCCACATCAAAAAGACTGGACATGAAGACTCAAGGAGAAGATAGAACCAGCTACGTAACGGACTGGTCCGATCTACTGAAAGAGGCAGAGCCACGGGAAGACCCGCGGGGTTCAGACATCGAGCAAGCGGCGCCTGAAACCAAGGCTGGGCCGGCCACCAAGGAGCTAAGAGGACTACTCTCCCTTGGTAGTCTCCAAGCGAGTTAGGACCTGGAGTAACAGCTGAACCATGGTGAAGTGGTACAGGAAACCCCACCTTGACCAGTCCTGCCTGAAGGCGTCAACCCTGACAGCCTTGCAGTTGGGGAAGGGTGCCACATATAATGGGAGGCGCCCCAACCATACAGATGCGAAGAAGTCCACCTCCAGAAGCCCGTATGTCCGGCAGAGCCAATTGAACGAGTCAGCGTCGACTGTCCATTCCGTGGACAGTGGAATGAACCAAGACAGGCCGTCTGCCAGGACGTTGGACCCCCTCCCCCCCGAACGTGAACTGCCAGGAGAGCCAAACACTGAGAACTCAGCAGACGAGTCACCCGAAGCGACCAGCCCCAATGAGCCAAGGACCGCATCGAACCCCGGCAATGAACCACTGGGGAGCAGTCCAAATGGAGCCTGACCATCGATCCGCGAGCAACCTGAACCCTACGAAGTGACAGCCACATCACCGCAAACTCCCACACCAAGCTGTGGGTCAGGAAGGAAAGACCTCACCACTCCTGGCCGGTACTCTGAGCACTGGTCACAAAGCCCCAGACTAGAGACAATGCGTCCATGAACACATTGAGCGAGGGCTTGGGTAAGCAGCAAGGCAGTGAACCCCCGAAAAACCCAAAGAGGAAGTCGGCGACTCAGCAACTGATGCAAGGCCCCCAGAGGCCAAACCCAGCGATCGCGAGAGAGGCCGAAGGGATGACCCCCAAAGGAATCAGAACAACCAACGAAACCAAACCCGACCCGGTGGGTAGACCATCACTGCTAAGCTCAAACTCCCACACAAACCCTCGAGCAACCACCGCGTGACCCGGGATCCCCCCAGAAACAGGCGAAGGCGGGACTGCTGCCAAAGGGCCTCCGGAGGAAGAGACGAGGAAGCACTCCGAGAGTCCCACACAAGACCCAGCCAAGACCGAACCTGAGAGGGAACCAGATGGGACTTCTCCAGCTCACCAGGAACCCGAATCAGGTGAGCTGGGAAAAAACCAAATCCCTGGCGAGCAGACGTGCGGACTGGCTGGGAGCCCACACCATCCAGTCATCGAGGTAGGCCAAAACCCGAACCCATAAGAGAAGCAGATGGGCCACCATAACCTGGGTAAGGCGTGTGAACACGCAAGGTGCCAGATTCGAGCCGAATGGAAGACAATGAAAATTGTCATTGAAAATCTGCCCGAAACGCTTTGCGTAATAGTGGCTTTAGGCATTGTATGTACTAGCTCTATCTATAAAGCCAACAAACTTTGTAAATCTCTTTATGTATGTACCTTACCTAAATAAAGATTATTATTATTATTATTATTATAAAATGGTAAGCCTGATGCTCCACAACAAAACCAAGCCAGTCCCTGAACCCCAGATGAATTGGGACATGCCAATATGCATCCCGGAGTCAAGGGACACCATCCAAGTGCCCGGCTCCAAGAAAAGACAGACCTGGGACAGAGTAGACATCCGAAAGAAGGGGCAGGAGACCCAAGGGCTCAGACAGAGCAAGTCCAGAATGAACTGCAGGTCTGCACAGTCCCGTTTCAGAACTGGAAACATGCGGGACTCACCTGAGGGACCCACCCACCAGCCCCGAACCCCCTAAAGGAGGAGGGGCCACCCAACACTACCGCAGGCCATCAGAAACGATATGAAAAGCCCATTATGAGCAGAGCGATCACCGCGCTAACCAGCCGTCGTCAGTTCTGAAGGCTGTGTCATCCCCAAAACTGGCACCACTGGCCTACCACGACAAGAGGAACCCCAAGTCCTGGCACAACCCTTCTGGGAAGACCTCCCCACAGGCCCCCTGGAGAACAAACAAGTTCGACATGGGACGGCAACCGGAAAAAGCTACCTGAAGATACTGCACCACCACAGACTCTGCAAACAGCAAAGGACAAACAGGCAAAGAAACCTAAGAACCAGAGCCCAAGCGGATTCCACGGATTGAAAGATCATCGCCTGCCGACATGCAAGATAAGAAACAAAAACAGACACCGCATCCTGCAGCATCCTGCAGGGATGCGGGATGTCCGCAACGCGAACAGCTTCAACAGGGCAGACGATGCCCGCACTGTCAAAACCAACGCATTAGACCCAGGATCAGTCCCAAGTGCCTCCATGTCCTCTTCAAGTCAATTCAAAGACCGCTCGAGAAGGGAAAAGAACCGCAAGACCAACACCAAAAGGCCACGGGCACAAAAATCCTCTGCAACCAGGGCAGCTAAAAGGGTGGGAACCTGCATGTGAAGCTGCACAATGCCGACATCCCGAGGAAGGGCAGGGGTGAACAAGCACGCATTGAAGTGCACATAGTTGTCCCCCAGGTAAACCTGAACCACCGTAAGAGCCTCCTGCACCTCATGAGGTGGGATGCGAGAGGCCAAAAACCTCCGGAAGGACTGGACTGAAGCACACAAGAAAACACAGAACCGAATACGGGGAAGGGTCGACGCCATATCAAACTCGTACAGGGAGGGAAGATAAGAAAACCCTACCTCCTGTAACAAGCCCTGCTCCGAGAGTACCAAAAACCAAGCGGGGTGTAATGGGCCCAAACCTCCCAAGTCATCCCCTCCCCCGGGAACCTCCACATCGGGCCCCGGGGCTGAGCCGTCCTCCAAGCCCCCTGCCCCAAAAGAAAAGGCAGAAGCCGCCAGAAAAGCTGGAATAAAGAGGGCCCACTGGTCAAACCCAGAAGCACCAGCTGAAGGAACAGGCTTAAATGCCTCCATCGTCGCACAGGAAGGGGCATCCCCTGAAACTGTCAGAGTCTCAACACCAACTAAACCCTACCCTGACTCTGAAACTCTCAGACGCATCAGAGCCAGAAGCAAGGGGGAGGGGGGAGGAACAAGATGAACAACAGCAGGGGAAGGACAAGGGGGCACTGACAAAACCAAAGTCGAAACGACTAACATCCCCAAATCTGGGTCCCTATAACCAAACATGGGGCAGTCTCAGGGCTTCCGGGTGAGCATCCAACCTAGCTCATTGCAGCAACCTAAAACGTGCATGCAATGCCGTAGCTGCCTGCACCCGAAGATCATTATCAGTGGACTGGGTGTACTGGAGCACAAACAAGGAACAAAACTCGCAGAACTCCAGGTTGAAGGTGTCACCGACCCAACAGGCAGCATGACGGAGGCACAAACAGTGAGTGTCACCCTGAGATAAGGAGACAGAGCAACCTTTAAACACGTACGAAGCAAGATGGGACTCGAGGGACACCTCCATCAGACCACTGAGCCACATGGGGTTTTCCAGGGCCCTTTGTTGCATATTCTCACCAGGGGAAGCCTAGACTAAGTACTGCTAACCAGCGCCAAAAATTACCAAAACAAACTGCAAATTGCTGAACTCTCGGGACATGTACACTCACAGGTACCTAGTAGAGGACTACCAAGATATAATTGGGGCGAGGACCAAAACCATGGGGCAGACCCCCACCAGGCAGGAAAACAAAAACAATAAAAAAACAAAAAATCTCGCAGGAGCACAACGTGCCCAGGCGGAACAGAGCCGGCCACTATGAGTAGGTGACAACTAGCTGCACAGTACCTTGCATCCCAACCAGTGACGAAAACTACCTCCTTCCCAGAGGCAAAGAGGGGTGCATGAAGCACCCCAGTTGACTCCAATGGAGGGTAATCACCGAGCAGCAAAAGCCCACAGCAGAGGTAGACCCCAAAGGTGATTTGTGGAAGGTAGCCCCAAGCTCCATGGGCAGTACTTACAGGCAGTACTCTAGGGCTACCTACCTAGGGAAGGTAACCCTAGGCACAAGCAGACTGAGTACTGGTAAAAGTACTCCTGGCTCGCACAACACCACAGGACAGGACCACATCACAAGGCACAGCACTGGAAAATTCAAGAGCCAGAGTCGCACAACCGTCCAGGAAGCACATCAGCCACAGAACTGGTGTGTGGATAGCCGGCACGGGGGTCTGGGGCTCCCCTACCCCCTCCCGGGGATTGGGGAGCTGCGTAGACGGCGGCATGGTGACGGTTGTGGCATGCTCATTTTTCATTTGGAGTGTTCTGTCCAATAGTTCGGCTTCCAGTAGCAATCTTTTAACCAGAATAGAGGTTTGTTTTGGGACGCCTACTTTTCTGGGTGCCTTACCCGGTCGATGGCAGACATAGAATGCTTCCAACCACACGGGGTTTCTATAGGCCATTGCTCATCGTGCCTTTTTACAACCTGGCCTGGGAGGCCAGGTTCTAGCTCGTGGTCCCCGTTAGGCCTAGAACTCCATTCGCTTGACTGATGTCAGGGCTCTAATACATTCATATCAGTCCGGATAGCTTCGTGGAGCAGAAGGGGTTTCCCCAGAAAGTTTCCTATATATAAAGTCAACTCTCATTTTGATGTGTCTCCATGTCAAAAGTGTTTATATAGAGGCAATACTACACACAGTTGGGTGAGAACAATGTGACCTTCAGCAGCGTACCTTCACTGAGGTGTGGACAGTCTTGGCATTTGGGAAGAGTTCCTGGCACTTCTTGAGCCAATCTTCTACCTTCATGCTGCACTCATCAGCTGTGTCTATGGTTGTGTCAACCTCCTGTAGGGTGTTGACTGTGTCAAGGCTCCCCAACATGGCCTGCAGCTGAGTTTTCCCTTCTTCTCCTTGTGTTGTCATATCCACCACACTGGTATCCTCCAGTTCCAAGAGCTTCATTGCTGACTTGTTCTGCTCTACCAGTGCATAGAGTCTGTCCCGGAGCTGCAGGTGCTGAGTCTTCCAGTCCCCCAGCTGCCCCCGGTACTCCCCCAGTTGGGACAGTACCTCTTCACAGCTAGTAATGAGGCTGCTGATGCTGCTCTTCTGCTCCTGCACCAGGGAGCGTAACTTCTTGATGATTCCTCTCGCAGGAGTTTTATTGGGTTTTGCTGGTACTGTTACCCCTGGTGCAACCTCGATACCTTTTAGTTTTCTGATAAGAGCCTCCATACCATAACTGATTGGGAACTGAGTAGCAGCTGTGGCAGCGTGCTGGGCCCGGCAGCTGGGGCAGTTCAGCTGACCATTCTTGATAGCATTGTCAATACACTGGGAGCAGAATGTGTGTCCGCACGGCAGTGTGCGAGGCCATAGCTGATTGTCGTCATAATCGTTAAAACACACTGAACATTCCTCTGGCTTGTTATCCTGTGGAAAAGAATATTTGGTTAAGCTAGATGTAGTTGCAACAAAAAGTAATATTACAGTACTGTACTGTATTTTTCAATACAAATTATATAATATTTACATAATTTCCTTGTACAGAGAAACCTCGATATTTGCATTGCTTCCAATTCACACGTTACAGTATTCAGACACTGTGTTCATGTTCGGTATTCATCCGTTTGTACGGCATTCAGAAGTAAACATGCGTCCCTGATGCTTCAGTTTCACCATAGCTGTTGTTCACTACACAACCCACTACACTTTTCTCTGGGATATTTTGGATATGTTTGATATTCTTAGTGTAAATAAGTCGCCATGTCACCTATTAGGGTTAGTGATAAGGGCCAAGCAAAAAAAAAAAAAAGTTATATTCTTCATCATGATACAGATGAAGAAAGAACTCGTAGCTGAATATGAAAGTGGTGCCCGTGTGTCTGCTCTTGACACAGAGTTTGGTATTCCTAAATCTAGTTCTCTAATAAAAGGAATGTGTGCAAAATGGCAAACATTTTCATGAAAATTATCACCCTGACAAACCGTGTTATAAACCTGTTGAATGACAATGCCATGTCTCATTTTAGAAACATCTTAACCACTGGGCTGCTCGGCTTCCGAATACGGCACCCCCCCCCCACACCCCGTGCATAGGAAATAAATTCTCTGGATTTTTTTTTTTTTTTTGGAAAGTGTCAAAAACCTTTCCCTGAGTATGAATATGTTAACAAAAAGTCGAAATAGTACAGGGGTACCTCGGTTTAAGATTTTAATCCGTTCCTGGAGACAGCTCGTAATCTGAAAACTCGTAAACCGAAGCTAATTTCCCCATAAGAAATAATGGGAAATGAATTAACCGGTTCCTGACTACCCAAAAACCTCACTTCAAACTAAATTTTATACCTAATTCATATAAATCTTCACTACAAAGTATGTTCAAGTTATTACTTATCCTTGCTGATGACTACTGTTGGTATATGGAAGATGGTGAGGAGGGGGAGAAGGAGAGGTGTTACTGTTTGGAAGGGGAGTCCCCTTCCATTATAATATTAGGCAGTGAGGACTTCTCTGGTGTAATTACCTAAGTGTAATTACCCAAGTGTAGTTATAGGATGAGAGCTACGCTCGTGGTGTCCCGTCTTCCCAGCACTCTGTCATATAACGCTTTGAAACTACTGACGGTCTTGGCCTCCACCACCTTTTCACCTAACTTGTTCCAACCGTCTACCACTCTGTTTGCGAAAGTGAATTTTCTTATATTTCTTCGGCATCTGTGTTTAGCTAGTTTATATCTATGACCTCTTGTTCTTAAAGTTCCAGGTCTCAGGAAATCTTCCCTATCAATTTTATCAATTCCTGTTACTATTTTGTATGTAGTGATCATATCACCTCTTTTTCTTCTGTCTTCCAGTTTTGGCATATTTAATGCCTCTAACCTCTCCTCGTAGCTCTTGCCCTTCAGTTCTGGGAGCCACGTAGTAGCAGGTCTTTGCACCTTTTCCAATTTGTTGATGTGCTTTTTAAGATATGGGCACCACACAATCGCTGCATATTCTAGCTTTGGCGTAACAAAAGTCGTGAACAATTTCTTTAGTATATCGCCATCCATGTATTTAAAAGCAATTCTGAAGTTAGAAAGCGTGGCATAGGCTCCTCGCACAATATTCTTTATGTGGTCCTCAGGTGATAGTTTTCTATCTAGAACCACCCCTAGATCTCTTTCTTTATCAGAATTCTTTAAAGATGTCTCACATAATATATAGGTTTTTTGGGGTCTATGTTCTCCTATTCCACATTCCATAACATGGCATTTATTAACATTAAATTCCATTTGCCAAGTGGTGCTCCATAAACTTATTTTGTCCAGGTCATCTTGAAGGGCATGACAATCATCTAAGTTTCTTATCCTTCCTATTATCTTAGCATCATCAGCAAACATGTTCATATAATTCTGTATACCAACTGGTAGATCATTTATGTAGACAATAAACATCACTGGTGCAAGAACTGAACCCTGTGGTACTCCACTTGTGACATTTCTCCAGTCAGATACATTGCCTCTGATCACTGCCCTCATTTTTCTATCAGTCAGAAAATTTTTCATCCATGTTAGAAGCTTACCTGTCACCCCTCCAATATTTTCCAGTTTCCAAAACAACCTCTTATGTGGAACTCTGTCGAAAGCCTTTTTTAGGTCTAAATAGATGCAGTCAACCCAACCATCTCTTTCCTGTAATATCTCTGTTGCTCAATCATAAAAACTGAGTAAATTCGATACACAGGATCTTCCAGATCGAAAACCATACTGTCTGTCTGATATTATATCATTTCTCTCCAGGTGTTCTACCCATTTAGTTTTAATTATTTTTTCCAATATTTTGACTATAACACTTGTCAATGATACCGGTCTATAATTAAGGGGGTCTTCCCTGCTTCCACTTTTGTAGATTGGAACTATGTTAGCCTTTTTCCACACATCAGCTACAACTCCTGTAAACAGGGATGCCTGAAAAATCAGTTGAAGAGGAATGCTGAGCTCAGGTGCACATTCTCTCAGAACCCATGGTGAAACTCCATCTGGACCAACTGCTTTGTTCTTATTTAGCTCCTTAAGCATTTTTTCCACTTCGTCTCTAGACACCTCTATGTGCTCTATGTTGTTCTCTGGAATTCTTATTGTATCAGGTTCCCTGAAGATTTCATTTTGTACAAACACACTTTGGAACTTTTCGTTTAATGTTTCACACATTTCCTTTTCATTTTCCGTGAATCTATTTCCCATTTTCAACCTCTGTATATCATCCTTCACCTGCAATTTGTTGTTTATGAATTTATAGAATAGACCTGGTTCTGTTTTACATTTGTCTGCAATCCCTTTTTAAAAATTTCTTTCTGCCTCTCTCCTCACTGCCGTATAGTTGTTTCTCGCATCTTTGTATCGCTGGTATGTTTAGGGGTTTGGCCTCTTCCTGTATTGATTCCATTTTTGTGTCTTTTGGTCTCTGGCCCTCTCGCACTTACTGTTGAACCAATCCTGTTTCCTAGTTCTGCTTCTCTGTTTTCGTATATTTTTTTTTTTTTGTGCCTTTATCATATATTTCACAAAACTTGACATACATCTCATTCACTTCCTTGCCTAGCAACAAGTCTGTCCAATTATACCCAGTGAAAAATTTTTTAAGGTTGCCATAATGTCCTCTACTAAAGTCAGGTTTTTCAATTGCATCAACCTTCATATTTTCTTCCAGATTATAACGCATTGCATACTTTATTCCCAAAAAGACATGGTCACTTTTACCCAAGAGAGGAAGGTACTGAATGTCAAATATTTCTTCCTCCTTCCTGGTAAATATCAAATCTAGCATGGAGGGAACGTCCTCTTCCCTCATCCTCGTAGCTTGTTTAACATGTTGATACAAGAATGTTTCCAGGATGAGGTCTACAAATTTACAGGTCCAGAAATCTTCTGTTTTAGCTTCATATGCTTCCCAGTCTATGGCTTTCAAGTTGAAGTCGCCAACTATCAACAGTCGTGAACTATCGTTATCCGCTCTCGCTATGATCTCTCTCATTATTGTTATAAGACCTTCTCTTTTACTATCTAGCTTCTCCTTTGACCATGTGCTGCTTAGCGGTGGACTGTATGCATTTATGATCATTAGTTTATCATCCTCATGGCAGATCTCTAGTGCAATTATGTCAACTTCTTGTGGATTGGCAGTCATTATTTTGTTCACCTTTAGGTGTTCTTTCACCAGCACAGCAACGCCACCGCCTTTCCTAATTTTTCTGTCCTGTCTCCAAATTGAGTAGCCCCTTGGGAATATGACTTCATTTAAAATAACATCTTCAAGTTTTGTCTCCGTGAATGCAACAATGTCTGGTGACTGCAGCTGTATTACATCACTTAACTCCAGTATCTTCGATCTTACTCCATCTATGTTGGTGTATGCAATCTTCAGGAACTTGTTCCCCCTGTTCTTATTTTTCACTCCCCCTCTCTCTAATGATTTTGTTGGTTTGCCTTTATGTACCACTTTACTGGTCTGCCTACCCCTATCACTTTGTAGAAAAAAAGAATTGATTTCTTCTTCATTCCTGCTCTCATTTAAACGTTTTGTCTCGGCGAGGTTCAGTTTCAGCTTCTGGTGGTGTGTGCACTCTCTGGCACGCTTTGCCTGCATACCACTAGGACCTGCTTGTGGCTCACTGCTTGCTTGTCTTACTAAGAATCTGTTTCTTTATCCCTAAATTTTAACACTTGACTGTAGTAAGACATCACATTATTATTTAAAAGGTCAATGCAACGGCCTGCTACAGCTTTTCTGGTTGAGTTTTTTCAACAAAACTTAGCAGTTCTTCCCATACTTCACACATTTTCTTAATGAGGAAGGGACATCCTCTACTGCCTCTACTCACAACTATTTTCTTAGGTTGAACCTTACCACTGGCTTTCTTGGGACCCATTGCGAGATATATAATAACTTTCATGCTCAAATGGCCAAATATTCGACAAAACACCATAAATCCTTGTGAAGAATTGAGGCGGGATAGTCACTGGGCACGAGGCACTGGTAAACTGAGCGGCGATCGCCGTGCCACCATGCGCTAGGTTGGCCTTTACGAGTATTAACACCCTCGTATTCCGATGTAAATTTTCCGAGCAAATCCTGCTCGTAATCCAAAATGCGTAAACAGGGACGCTCGTACTCCGAAGTACCACTACTTACTTTGGCTACTATGGGGTCCGTCAGTTCGCGCGTGATGTCATCAATCCCCGGTCGCCTGTGGCATATGCTCCCAGGGCCAGTAGGGTGCCTGGCTCAAGATGCACGAGTTGCCACGAATATATTTTTATTCACTTTTTGCGCTCAGCTCCCAGTCTCCGTGTAGTGGTAAGACACTCGCCTGGTGTTCCGCGAGCGCTTTGTCATGGGTTCGTATCCTGGCCAGGGAGGATTTACTAGGCGCAAATCCTTAACTGTAGCCTCTGTTTAACTCAACAGTAAAATGGGTACTTGGTTGTAAAAACAATTCTTCGAGGCGGGGATCATATTCCAGGGACCTGCCAGAAATGCTGTGCGTACTAGTGGCTGTACAAGAATGTAACAACTCCTGTATATATCTCAAAAAAAAAAAAGTTACAAATACATTTCTTTTTTTTTTGTGCCAATCCTATGTATAAAGAACACGTACACTATTTTATGGCAGTAGAACATCCGTACTGTCCGAAGACACTGTGTTACGTGCATGACACACGTGTACACATATCTTGCACATACTTCTAATGTATTAGGCTAATTTATGTATATATACAATCTATTTACATACTATACACTATCACACACTATATACACACACCATGAACACACTCAGAACTCAGCGAGTGTCAGCTGCCACATCCAGCCAGTCCTCCCTCACTCCTTCAACATCGTACTCACCATCACTCCTCCTCCCACCATACTGTTACTCACAACAATGTTTCATGTTCATTTATGTATATTTACAACATATTTACACACTATACACTATCACACACTATATACATTCACCATAAACACACTCAGAACTCCGCAAGTGTGAGCTGCCACTCCCAGCCAGCCCTC
Organism: Procambarus clarkii; assembly: GCF_040958095.1. NCBI lineage: Eukaryota > Metazoa > Arthropoda > Malacostraca > Decapoda > Cambaridae > Procambarus > Procambarus clarkii. Next base: position 40,596,686 of record NC_091164.1, read on the forward strand.
CCTCACTCCTCCAACATCGTACTCGTCATCACTCCTCCTCCCACCATACTGTTATTGTTTTTATTACACTATTTACACATGTTATGTATATGTATCTACATGTTTTATCCACCAGAACTATGCAAGTAAGCTGGTATTGTGTCCAAACAGCACAGTGGCCACCATACACTGCATGAGAAATCACACAGCAGCCAGCAGACGATGCTACTATTATGACGTCACCTCCCTCACCAAAATAGCTCCTCCCAGCTTACTCCTGTTGCTGTTATTACACTACATATACACATTCTATATATCCATGTACATATGTGTTCACCATAGCAAAACAAGAGTGGCTGCCCCACACAATGAAGCTATCTGGATACTACGCACAGCGCTAATTATCACCAAAATCCAGCTATTATCACAATCCTGGCCACTAAATTCTGTAAATGAATAACTGACTACAGCTTTTTTTTGTAAAGTAACATAAGAAATCGTTTGAAGGTTCCTAGATGGATGAAATAATGCTGTGGTGCTGTGGCTAGCGCTGTGAACATCATGACCAGCATTGATTCACTGATATTTGAACAATGTACACAGTCATTATCACACTCAGGCTCTTCTGTAATACTATCATGGCTAAATAATACAAGTTATATATATATTTTGACATTATTAGGTGATGCTGTGGTCACAAGCTGAACAGCAGTGCTGTGAGCTCATGATGCGTGTGCCAGCCTTGGTTGCTCACTCAGTACTGAGGCTCTCACACCAGGGAATGTTGCCCACAATTTTTTTTAAAGATGGCATCTGTTTATAAGAGCCCTGAGGAAGCTGATGTGAACCCCATGTAGCCGCAGGAGTTTTGAATTATACGCTAAAAATATAAAATCCCCGGAGGCGCGTTGTGCACCCCCCGTCGAGGGCCTGCAGGCGTGTTGTGCAGTTGAGGGGTTAACCCTTGTGTGACGCCTGGCTATTTAGCATGTGTCACTCACAGGCGCATACCAAAAACCAAAAAAAAATTATATTTTCTTCTAAACCTGTTAATTTGTGTTCACTGATCATGGGAAAAATAATAAAAAAATCGTAAGTGGCATATATTGCCCGCTATAGGGCGGGGAAGTCTGGCAAAAAACAGGCGCTGACTCAGCGTGCGTCCCAGACGGTTTGTTGCTTGCCAGCTGTCAGGCCGGAGTTGCCACAAAGAGATAATTACCTAATTATTTCAATGTCTCTGATTGATTTTTCGTAGTTTTTTTGCTGTAATATTATTCAATAGTGTGTAGTGTGATACAGTGGTACCTCGGAATGCGAGTGTCCCTGTATGCGAGTTTTTCGGAAGACGAGCAGGATTTACTCCAAAAATATGTCTCGGAAGGCGAGGGTTACCTCGGGATGCGAGTTTGTTGATACGTGTACAGGCCGATTGGCGCGTGGTGGCATGGCGATCGTGCCTCAGTTTACCAGTGTCTCGTGTCCAGTGACTATCCCACCTGAATTCTTCAGAAGGATTTACAGTTTTTTATCGGTTTTTTGGCCATTTGAGCATAAAAGTTGTCATTATATATCTTGCCATGGGTCTCAAGAAAGCCATTGGTAAGGTTCAACCTAAGAAAATAGCTGTGAGTAGAGACAGTAGAGGATGTCCCTTCTTGATTAAGAAAATGTGTGAAGTATGGGAAGAACTGCAAAGTTTTGTTGAAAAAAACTCACCCAGATAAAGCTGTAGCAGGCCATTGCATTGACCTTTTAAATGATAATGTGATGTCTTACTACAGACAAGTGTTAAAATGTAGGGAAAAACAAGTGTCATTAGACAAATTCTTAGTAAAACAAGCAAGTCCTAGTGGTATGCAGGCAAAATGTGCCAGAGTGTGCATACCAGTGAAGTCCTCACTGCCTGATGTGATAATGGAAGGGGACTCCCCTTCCAAACAGTAACTCCTCTCTTCCTCCCTCCTCCTCCTCACCATCTTCCATACGCCTACAGCATTCAACAGCAAGATAAGTAATAACTTGAACATAGTTTTGTAGGTTTATTTAGATGAATTAGGCATAAAAATTTAGTTTGATGTGGGGTTTTTGGGGTAGTCAGGAACGGATTAATTCATTTCCCCTTATTTCTTATGGGGAAATTAGCTTCGGAATGCGAGTTTTCGGAATACGAGGCGTCTCCAGGAACCAATTAAACTCTTAAACTGAGGTATGCCTGTATATTTATATAATAAAATGAGTGAATCATCGCTGTACTCAAAAATATGGTGTGCATATTGTTGATTCAATTATGTTCATCAGTGAACAAATACTTTGTCGGTTATTACACTATATACACAGGTTATATATAAGTACTGTATCTGCATGTTTTGTTCACCATAACGAACCACTAAGCTGCTATTATGAGTCAAAAAGTATCAAGGAGTGACCGCCACACACCAGACAGCCACTCACTCCCTCAACACCTCACTCGCCCACATTCTCCTCCCACCATACTGTTTTTGCTTTTATTCACTATATACAGACGTTATATATAAGTATCTACATTCGTGTTCACCATAACGAACCACTAAGTTGGTATGCTGAGTGGCAGTGGCAGCCAGTGGCAGCCCGCCACTGGCTGCCACTCCCTCCCTCCCTCACTTTACCTGACTTGCCACCCTTCTCCTCCCACCATACTGTTTTTGCTTTTATATACAGACGTTATATATAAGTATTTACATGTTTTGTTCACCATAACTGTACATCTAAGCTTGTATGGTGAGTAAAGGCAAAAAGAGGTAGCTACTCACACAGTCAGCTGGTGGTGGCCGCCCTCAAGGCCAGACGCACTAATATTTCTCCTCCAACAATACTGTTTGTGGTGTTATTACGCTATATACACACATTATATATAAGTATCTACCTGTTTTATTCACCATACTTGTACAAGTAAACCGGTATGGTGCCCAAAGGCCATAGTGGTCACCAGTAAACAACATGGTAAGTCGTGCAGACAATGCCACCTCCCTCACCATAATGGCGGCTCCCAACCTTCTCCTATTGCTGTTTATACCCTCTATACACACGTTATATAGAAGTATCTACATTTGTGTTCACCATAGCGAACCACTAAGCTGCTATGGTGAGTGCAGTCAATAAAAGGTGGCCACACACAATCAGAAGACAACTCCACCACCCTCCCTCCCACAGCATTACTCCTCCCTCCATGGAGGACAGCGCTAAATATCACCACAATCCAGCTATTATCAGAACCCTGGTCAGTTTTATCACAGTCAGGGGTCTTCTGTAATAATATCATCACTACATAATAGCATAAACAAGTATATTATGGCATCTTTAGGCGATGCTGTGGTCACAAGCTGAACAGCAGTGCTGTTAGCTCATGCTGCGTGCATCAGGCTTGGCAGCTCACTCAATACTGAGGCCCCTAACACCTGGGAATTTGGCCCACGATTTTTTTTTTAAATGGCGTCTGTTTACAAGAGCCCTGATGAATGTGTGGTGAACCCTGTGTATCGGCGGGCCGTTTAAATCTTGCGTAGTACTCCAAAGCATCATCTGATGCGATGCGCAATTTACTGCAAGTCGGTCAAAGCATCATATGATACAATGCACAATTTAACCCTTAACATGCTCGGGGTCTAATATCCTTCCATCCGCACAGGCGCATGTCATTTTGAAAAAAAAAAATTTTTTTTTTTTTGCTAATCTGTTAAGTTCTGTTCACTGATCACGGGAAAAATAAAAAAAAATTCTATTGTACTTACTTTTGTTGCAATAGAGCCGGAAAGCTCGGTGATGACGTCACAATCTGCATGTTCGCTCATGTAGTACACGCCCGGGAGGTGTTGCGCGCGGTCCTCAAACAGCCAGAGTTGCCACAAATATATTTTCGCGCTATTTATTTACAATGTCTAAGCGCATTTTATCTAATTTTTTTTCACTAATTGTGTTTCAAATACTGTTTGAACATATTTTGTATCAATAATTGTTGCATATTTGAGTATACACAGGCGCACACAAATGTTTTCAATTACGGCAATATAATATGTCATTACAGTCTATTATATTGTATGTTCTGCTTATATTTGTATATATTTACACACACGCACACGCTATCTGCTTATATGTTTACATATTTACACACTCGCACACGCTATACACACTTTGAAGCACACTTAGAAGATTTCTAGACTGTGGTAGTCATTGAAGCAGTCGACAGCACATAATGGGATACCACACGTTTCACACCATGTTTGCACAAGCTTCCGTTTCTTGTCTCTACGTGTCGTTGTTTTACACACCAAGCAATCACGTTGGGCTATTGCACGCTTCACACCAGGTGGCAAATACTTAAGTTTGTGCGCTAGGAAGCCTTCAGTGTGAGCGAGGCGTGGAGTACCAGCATGCTGCAACAGTGGGTTTATGATGGGCCGCTGAATACCTGGGACATCTTTTGCAAACTTTCCTAATAACTGTATTGCAGCATCAAATACAAAGTCACGGAAAGTGGGCTTACGTCCAGTTCTCACAAGGTACATGTTGAAACAGTTCAGCATGCTCATGTCCACAAGATGGAAGAACACTTTTTTCGTCCACCTACATGTCTTCCGCACACACTCTGCAGTGCCAATCATCGTGTCTGATTTATCAATCAACCGCATGTTGATATTATAGTCTAAAACACAGTCTGGCTTATATAGTGGTGCGTTTGTTTTATGGCTCACTTTCCCACTGTTCACCATTGTTCCATCATGAATTGTTGTCAACAAGTTCACCTCTCTTTTGTCTTTCCACCGAACTGACAGAATGTTATCACTTTTCCTTCTCTGACACTCACCAACTGCAATGTCGTTGTCAAACACAGGCATTTCCCTTCGTTGTGGCTTTACTGTACCAACCAATCCGGTTCTATTTTCTAGCAAGAACCGAGCTAGCAAGGGACTTGTATAGTAATTATCTGTGTATAAAATGTGTCCCTTGTTCATCCACGGAGCCATGATGGTCTTCACTACACTCCCCGAGAATCCATGTTCGTCGTTACCGGGAATGTCTACATCACTAGCCGAGTACAGAATCATGTGTAACATGTATCCTGTCTCACAATCACAAAGAACAAAAAATTTCAGGCCAAATCAGTTTCGTTTTGAGGGAATGTACTGTTTGAATGGAACACGTCCCTTGAAAAGTATGAGAGATTCATCAATCACCAGCTTCTGTGCTGGTACGTAAAAATCTCTGAATTTTCCAATAACATCGTTCATGTAGTGCCTCACTCGCCACAGTCTATCATCAGGTGTTCGGTCCTGAACACTTCCAAAATGTAGACACCTGAGGAGTATCTGAAACCTGTCTCGTGACATATATTTCCCGAATAAAGGTGTTGGTATTGTCTTGTCCTTGCTCCAATAGTCATTTATTGCATGTTTGTGACAGTGCTTCATCAACAAACAGAGTGCCAAAAACACATACATTTCCGCCACTGTGGTATTTTTCCAACGCTGCAGTCGTGAAAATTCTGTGATTTTCCTCTCAATCAGGTAAGCAGCATGCAGGTTCGTTTGGTGTACAATGTATTCCATGAGTGGTTCATCATAGAATGCTGTAAAATATTCCATCTCAGCCATGTCCTCACCTTGATTAGGGAAAAGGTTTGTAATCCCTACATCTTTATCGTCAAAGTGAGGAATATTAGGAATAAAATCGTCACCATCACTCCACTCAAGTACACCAGGCGTCCTGCGAGATGCAGAGGAAAGACGGCGAGGAAGCAATGCATACTGGTGACCAGGAGCTGAATACTGTCTACGAGAAGCACAGCGGCTTCGTGCACGTGAGGTGAGTGCACGTGAGGTGGGTTAACGTGAGGTGGGTGCACGTGAGGTGGATGCACTTGAGGTGGATGCACTTGAGGTGGATGCACGTGAGGTGGATGCACGTGAGGTGGATGCACGTGAGGTGGATGCACGTGAGGTGGATGCACGTGAACACGAGGGTCTTGGTCCCTCATGTGGTGCCATGCGGTGGCGCTTGGCCGGGCGAGATGCTGCTGACGCGACAATTTCTCGCCCAGTTACACCACTGGTACCAGCCACAGGCTCAATAAAACTTTGATCTGAGTCACTAAACCCAGAAAAGGAGTCACCTCCCTCTGACTCGTCACCCTCAAACAGAAAATATCCACAGGAACTGTGAGGTCGTGGTAGAATTGGGGTAGAAAACGGCCGAGGAGGCATGGGTGAGCGTAGAGGCCTCGCCATGGCATGGCGGTCATTCTCACTTTCACTGCTGCTGCTACTATCACCCGACAACTGTGTATAATCCTCATCGTTGTCTGAATCGTCAAACACACTTTCTTCACCTTCAGAGAATAATTCGTGGGCTATTTGCTCTGGGGTGAGGGACTGAGTGGTGCGTGCCCGTGAGGCGTTTGACCGTGCGCTCGCCATGGTGACTCTCACTAAACTGAGGCCTCCCATGCCTTCGGTTCATGAGCGGGATTTTTTTTCAAAATGGCCGCTGCTTACTAGAGCCCCTGGGCAGCGTATGGGACCCCCAGCTACACCGCGGGCCATTCAAATCGTGCGCGGTACCCAAAATCTTCATATGACGTGAAGCGCAGTTGACTGGTAAAACGATTTACACTTCATATGAAGTGATGCGCACTTTAAGGGTTAAGGGTTAAAGTGCCGACAAAATTAATTATCCTTGGACAAGTTTCTTGTAAGAAAAGCATCCAGTGAGTGTAATGAGGGAAACAGAAAAAGACAGAAAAGAGAAAGAATCCCAGAAGCACAACTACCAGAAGTTATAATGGTATGGGACTCCCCTGCCAAAGAACATCTCTCTTCCTCTGCCTCACCACCTTCCACATATGCCATCAACATCTAAGTCTAAGTCTAAGTGTTGGTAAAGTGTGTTAGCATTTATTTCATTTAATTATTGTATAACTATATTTATTTTTGTGGTCTGAAACTGATTAATCCAATTTACATTATTTCATATGAGAACAAATTATTCGGCATTCACACTTTTTGGCATTCGTCTCTCCTTCAGGAACCAATTAAATCCGAATACTGAGGTTCCACTGTATTAGCTATTCTAAAACAGTGATTCAGTGAAGTTACAGTGAAGTGTAACACGACACATAAAAGTTGAAATGTAGGAATATTGCCATGTGAAAAAGTGGAGATGTATAATAATGACAAACTAAGGCAACACCCTTGAATGTGTATACACTAGCCACGAGGTGACCAGGGCTAGAGCCGTCCTCAGTGAGAATATACTGTGAATTTATATTGAAATATGGGAATGGGAATCTAGAAATAAATAATAGAGTAAGTCAACAGAGGAAGCCAGAAAGTAAGCATAAAATTCCTTATGATAATGGATACAGCCAACCAGTCATTAACCCTTAAAGTGCGCATCACGTCATATGACGTGTTGGACGTTGTTCCAGTCAACTGCGCATCACGTCATATGATGTGTTGGAGTACTACGCAAGATTTAAACGGCCCGCGGACACACGGGGTTCACCACACCTTCATCAGGGCTCTTGTAAACAGACGCCATTTAAAAAAAAAATTGTGGGCCAAACTCCCGGGTGTTATTAGCCTCAGTATTGAGTGAGCAACCAAGCCTGACGCACGCAGCATGAGCTAACAGCACTGCTGTTCAGCTTGTGACCACAGCATTGCCTAAAAATGCCAAAATATACTTGTTCATGCTATTATGTAGCGATGATATTATTACAGAAGACCCCTGACTGTGATAAAACTGACCAGGGTTCTGATAATAGCAGGATTGTGGTGATATTTAGTGCTGTGCGCCATGGAGGGAGGAGTAATGCTGTGGGAGGGAGGGTGGTGGCGATGTCTTCTGACTGTGTGGCCACCTTTTATTGACTGCACTCAGCATACCAGCTTAGTGGTTCACTATGGTGAACACAAATGTAGATACTTATATATAACATGTGTATAGAGCGTTTAAACTGCAAGAGAAAGTTTGGAGCCGCCATTTTGGTGAGGGCGGTGGCGTCGTCTGCACGACGCCACCGTGCAGACGACGGTGTTGTTTACTGGTTACCACGATGGTCTTTGGGCACCATACCAGTTTATTTGTACAAGTATGGTGAATAAAACAGGTAGATATTTATATATAATGTGTGTATATAGCATAATAACACCACAGTATTGTTGGAGGAGATATATTAGTGCGTCTGGCCTTGAGGGCGGCAGCCATCAGCTGACTGTGTGAGGTCCCACGTCTTTGTGCCTTTACTCACCATACAAGCTTAGATGTACAGTTATGGTGAACAAAACATGTAGATACTTATATATAATGTCTGTATATCGTGAATTATAGAAAAAACAGTATTGTGGGTGAGTCAGATGACTGGAGGGAGGGCGGGAGTGGCTGGCTGGTACACGGCGGTCACTCCTCATTACTTTTTGACTCATAATAGCTACTTAGTGGTTCGTTATAGTGAACAAAACATGCAGATGCTTATATATAACCTGTGCTTATAGTGTAATAACTGACAAAGTATTTGTTCACTGATTGATGAACATAATTGAATCAACAATATGCACACCATATTTCTGAGTACAGCGATGATTCACTCATTTTATTATATAAATATATCAAACTACACACTATTGAATAATATTACAGCAAAAAAACTATGAAAAATCAATCAGAGACATTGAAATATTTAGGTAATTATCTTTTTGTGACAACTCCGGCCTGACAGCTGGCGTGCAACAGACCGCCTGGGACGCATGCTGAGTCAGCGCCTATAGTTTGCCAGACTTCCCTGTCCTATAGCTGGCAATATATGCCACTTACGATTTTTTTATTATTTTTCCCGTGATCAGTGAACACAAATTAACAGGTTAGGAAGAAAAAATATATATATTTTTTTTCAAAATGACATGCGCCAGTGGGGATGACAGGATATTAACCCTTAACATGCTCGGGGTCTAATATCCTGCTATCCACACAGGCGCATGTCATTTTGAAAAAAAAAAAAAATTTTTTTTTTTGCTAATCTGTTAAGTTCTGTTCACTGATCACGGGAAAAATAAAAAAAAAATTCTATTGTACTTACTTTTGTTGCAATAGAGCCGAGAAGCTCTGCGATGACGTCACAATCTGCATGGTCGCTCATGCAGTACACGCCCGGGAGATGTTGCGCGCGGTCCTCAAACAGCCAGAGTTGCCACAAATATATTTTCGCGCTATTTATTTACAATGTCTAAGCGCATTTTATCTAATTTTTTTTCACTAATTGTGTTTCAAATACTGTTTGAACATATTTTGTATCAATAATTGTTGCATATTTGAGTATACACAGGCGCACACAAATGTTTTCAATTACGGCAATATAATATGTCATTACAGTCTATTATATTATATGTTCTGCTTATATGTTTACATATTTACACACTCGCACACGCTATACACACTTTGAAGCACACTTAGAAGATTTCTAGACTGTGGTAGTCATTGAAGCAGTCGACAGCACATAATGGGATACCACACGTTTCACACCATGTTTGCACAAGCTTCCGTTTCTTGTCTCTACGTGTCGTTGTTTTACACACCAAGCAATCACGTTGGGCTATTGCACGCTTCACACCAGGTGGCAAATACTTAAGTTTGTGTGCTAGGAAGCCTTCAGTGTGAGCGAGGCGTGGAGTACCAGCATGCTGCAACAGTGGGTTTATGATGGGCCGCTGAATACCTGGGACATCTTTTGCAAACTTTCCTAATAACTGTATTGCAGCATCAAATACAAAGTCACGGAAAGTGGGCTTACGTCCAGTTCTCACAAGGTACATGTTGAAACAGTTCAGCATGCTCATGTCCACAAGATGGAAGAACACTTTTTTCGTCCACCTACATGTCTTCCGCACACACTCTGCAGTGCCAATCATCATGTCTGATTTATCAATCAACCGCATGTTGATATTATAGTCTAAAACACAGTCTGGCTTATATAGTGGTGCGTTTGTTTTATGGCTCACTTTCCCACTGTTCACCATTGTTCCATCATGAATTGTTGTCAACAAGTTCACCTCTCTTTTGTCTTTCCACCGAACTGACAGAATGTTATCACTTTTCCTTCTCTGACACTCACCAACTGCAATGTCGTTGTCAAACACAGGCATTTCCCTTCGTTGTGGCTTTACTGTACCAACCAATCCGGTTCTATTTTCTAGCAAGAACCGAGCTAGCAAGGGACTTGTATAGTAATTATCTGTGTATAAAATGTGTCCCTTGTTCATCCACGGAGCCATGATGGTCTTCACTACACTCACCGAGAATCCATGTTCGTCGTTACCGGGAATGTCTACATCACTAGCCGAGTACAGAATCATGTGTAACACGTATCCTGTCTCACAATCACAAAGAACAAAAAATTTCAGGCCAAATCGGTTTCGTTTTGAGGGAATGTACTGTTTGAATGGAACACGTCCCTTGAAAAGTATGAGAGATTCATCAACCACCAGCTTCTGTGCTGGTACGTAAAAATCTCTGAATTTTCCAATAACATCGTTCATGTAGTGCCTCACTCGCCACAGTCTATCATCAGGTGTTCGGTCCTGAACACTTCCAAAATGTAGACACCTGAGGAGTATCTGAAACCTGTCTCGTGACATATATTTCCCGAATAAAGGTGTTGGTATTGTCTTGTCCTTGCTCCAATAGTCATTTATTGCATGTTTGTGACAGTGCTTCATCAACAGAGTGCCAAAAACACATACATTTCCGCCACTGTGGTATTTTTCCAACGCTGCAGTCGTGAAAATTCTGTGATTTCACTCTCAATCAGGTAAGCAGCATGCAGGTTCGTTTGGTGTACAATGTATTCCATGAGTGGTTCATCATAGAATGCTGTAAAATATTCCATCTCAGCCATGTCCTCACCTTGATTAGGGAAAAGGTTTGTAATCCCTACATCTTTATCGTCAAAGTGAGGAATATTAGGAATAAAATCGTCACCATCACTCCACTCAAGTACACCAGGCGTCCTGCGAGATGCAGAGGAAAGACGGCGAGGAAGCGATGCATACCGGCGACCAGGAGCTGAATACCGTCTGCGAGAAGCACGGCGGCTACGTGCACGTGAGGTGGGTGCACGTGAACACGAGGGTCTTGGTGCCTCATGTGGTGCCATGCGGTGGCGCTTGGCTGGGCGAGATGCTGCTGACGCGACAATTTCTCGCCCAGTTACACCACTGGTACCAGCCACAGGCTCAATAAAACTTTGATCTGAGTCACTAAACCCAGAAAAGGAGTCACCTCCCTCTGACTCGTCACCCTCAAACAGAAAATATCCACAGGAACTGTGAGGTCGTGGTAGAATTGGGGTAGAAAATGGGCGAGGAGGCATGGGAGAGCGTATAGGCCTCGCCATGGCATGGCGGTCATTCTCACTTTCACTGCTGCTGCTACTATCTCCCGACAACTGTGTATAATCCTCATCGTTGTCTGAATCGTCAAACACACTTTCTTCACCTTCAGAGAATAATTCGTGGGCTATTTGCTCTGGGGTGAGGGACTGAGTGATGCGTGCTCGTGAGGCGTTTGACCGTGCGCTCGCCATGGTGACTCTCGCTAAACTGAGGCCTCCCATGCCATCGGAGCGTGAGCTGGATTTTTTTTCAAAATGGCCGCTGTTTACTAGAGCCCCTGGGCAGCGTATGGGACCCCCAGCTACACCGCGGGCCATTCAAATCGTGCGCGGTACCCATACACTTCATATGAAGTGAAGCGCAGTTGACTGGTAAAACGATTTACACTTCATATGAAGTGATGCGCACTTTAAGGGTTAAACCCCGAGCATGTTAAGGGTTAATGGTTTAAGAACAAAGAAGTGGCAACAGGACTCATCAACCCAGAGACCTGAGGGGAAGGTTACGGTCAACAACAGTGACTTGTACTCCTCTACATACGATAAGTACCTGTACATAAGGGTTAAGCATATAAATTTAAATATACATATACTGTAATATTAGAAATAGTAAAATACTGAGGACAGTTTACTAAATACTGAAATACTAAGGACACCAAATAGAAAACTGGCACCTCCACACTGGTGGTGATGGTGACCCAGGGAACAGCCAGGGAGTGGACCACTCACTAAACTCCAGGTTGCCATCTACAGTATACCCTGAAACATGCAGCTGGGTAGGGTTTGAGATAAAGGGAACAGACAAACTGGTCTTGCATATTGAATGTTGTAATACACACTTTCAAGATTAGATAAGTACAAGAGGTTGGCATTCGTGTAAATAGAACACTGGCAACTCCATTCCAAGTGCACAGCAGAACAGGACAAAATGGCAGTAAACAAATTAATTTGCTGCCACTAATAAACCTTAAAGTCAAAGGCAACGGGAATTGAATGTTATATATGTAAGAATAGATTTCATTCAGCTTGTACAGGAGTAACACCATGGGACTGAGAGCTGGCCATTTGCTCTGGGTGTGTAAAAATTACCTGCCCTCTTGGAATATCCTAAAAAACCTTCTAGATAACATGACGCATGACCGGAAAACATAATTCATTGAAAGCATACCAGCCATCCAGAGAAAGTTTAAAATGAACAACAATAGTTCTGATAGACCAGAAGCAGAGACTATAGTCAGGGAGGAAACTGAAGCAGAAACTCTGGAAGTTCTAAACTTTGATTCAGTATGCCCGGATGCAGATGACCATAGACTAGAAAGTGTAATAGACAGCACGATGGGTACAAACACTACAACAGTCCAAGATAGAGCGAGTCAGACCAGAAGGACAGACATATAAATTTTATGTAAAGGGCATATGCAAACATAGATATGCTGGTAATAAGAAAGGATTAGAATGCAGTTACCACCATCCCAAAAAATGATTAAATGTACTTAGGAAAGGACAGTGTCAATTTAGATCAACATGTAGGTTTTTCTATCCTGACATGTGCCAAACCTCACTCGAGGACAGAAAATACTATGACCTCAGCTGCCAATACTTTCACGTGAAAGGCACGGAACGTTACATAAAGAGTGGCAAACAAGATAATGAATTTTGAGGAAACTCAACTCATTTTTTATACCAAGCCAAAAGAGATTTCAAAAGAGGGAACATAGAGAATGTAAGGAACTGGATGCCAGACCCACTTGCATACCAGAATCACAGATACAATTACATACTCAATTTGGAGACGGGACAGAAAAATTAGGAAAGGCGGTGGCGTTGCTGTGCTGGTGAAAGAACACCTAAAGGTGAAGGAAATAATGACTGCCAATCCACAAGAAGTTGACATAATAGCACTAGAGATCTGCCATGAGCATGATAAACTAATAATCATAAATGCATATAGTCCACCGTTAAGCAGCACATGGTCAAAGGAGGAGCTAGACAGTAAACGAGAAGGTCTTATAACAATAATGAGAGAGATCATAGCGAGAGTGGATAACGATAGTTCACGACTGTTGATAGTCGGTGACTTCAACTTGAAATCCATAGACTAGGAAGCATATGAAGCTAAAACAGAAGATTTTTGGAACTGTAAATTAGTAGACCTCATCCTGGAAACATTCTTATATCAACATGTTAAACAAGCTACGAGGATGAGGGAAGGGGACGTTCCCTCCATGCTAGATTTGACATTTACCAGGAAGGAGGAAGAAATATTTGACATTCAGTACCTTCCTCCCTTGGGTAAAAGTGACCATGTCTTTTTGGGAATAAAATATGCAATGCGTTATAATCTGGAAGAAAATATGATAGTTGATGAAATTGAAAAACCTGACTTTAGGAGAGGACATTATGGCAACCTTAGAAATTTTTTTAATGAGTATAATTGGACAGACTTGTTACTAGGCAAGGAAGTGAATGAGATGTATGTCAAGTTTTGTGAAATATATGATAAAGGCACAAAAAAAATTATACCAAAACAGAGATGCAGAACTAGGATACAGGATTGGTTCAACAGAAATTGCGAGAGGGCCAGAGACCAAAACACACAAAAATAGAATCAATACAGGAAGAGGCCAAACCCCCAAACATACCAGCGATACAAAGATGCGAGAAACAACTACAAGGCAGTGATTAGAGAGGCAGAAAGAAATTTTTAAAAAGGGATTGCAGACAAATGTAAAACAGAACCAGGTCTATTCTATAAATTCGTAAACAACAAATTGCAGGTAAAGGATGATATACAGAGGTTGAAAATGGGAAATAGATTCACGGAAAATGAAAAGGAAATGTGTGAAACATTAAACGAAAAGTTCCAAAGTGTGTTTGTACAAAATGAAATCCTCAGGGAACCTGATACAATAAGAATTCCAGAGAACAACATAGAGCACATAGAGGTGTCTAGAGACGAAGTGGAAAAAATGCTTAAGGAGCTAAATAAGAACAAAGCAGTTGGTCCAGATGGAGTTTCACCATGGGTTCTGAGAGAATGTGCACCTGAGCTCAGCATTCCTCTTCAACTGATTTTTCAGGCATCCCTGTTTACAGGAGTTGTAGCTGATGTGTGGAAAAAGGCTAACATAGTTCCAATCTACAAAAATGGAAGCAGGGAAGACCCACTTAATTATAGACCGGTATCATTGACAAGTGTTATAGTCAAAATATTGGAAAAAATAATTAAAACTAAATGGGTAGAACACCTGGAGAGAGATGATATAATATCAGACAGACAATATGGTTTTCGATCTGGAAGATCCTGTGTATCGAATTTACTCAGTTTCTATGATCGAGCAACAGAGATATTACAGGAAAGAGATGGTTGGGTTGACTGCATCTATCTGGACCTAAAAAAGGCTTTCAACAGAGTCCCACATAAGAGGTTGTTCTGGAAACTGGAAAATATTGGAGGGTTGACAGGTAAGCTTCTAACATGGATGAAAAATTTTCTGACATAGAAAAATGAGGGCAGTGATCAGAGGCAATGTGTCGGACTGGAGAAATGTCACAAGTGCAGTACCACAGGGTTCAGTTCTTGCACCAGTGATGTTTATTGTCTACATAAATGATCTACCAGTTGGTATACAGAATTATATGAACATGTTTGCTGATGATGCTAAGATAATAGGAAGGATAAGAAACTTAGATGATTGTCATGCCCTTCAAGATGATCTGGACAAAATAAGTATCTGGAGCACCACTTGGCAAATGGAATTTAATGTTAATAAATGCCATGTTATGGAATGTGGATTAGGAGAACATAGACTCCACACAACCTATATATTATGTGAGAAATCTTTAAAGAATTCTGATAAAGAAAGAGATCTAGGGGTGGTTCTAGATAGAAAACTATCACCTGAGGACCACATAAAGAATATTGTGCGAGGAGCCTATGCCACGCTTTCTAACTTCAGAATTGTTTTTAAATACATGGATGGCGATATACTAAAGAAATTGTTCACAACTTTTGTTAGGCCAAAGCTAGAATATGCAGCGGTTGTGTGGTGCCCATATCTTAAGAAGCACATCAACAAACTGGAAAAGGTGCAAAGACATGCTACTAAGTGGCTCCCAGAACTGAAGGGCAAGAGCTACGAGGAGAGGTTAGAGGCATTAAATATGCCAAAACTAGAAGACAGAAGAAAAAGAGGTGATATGATCACTACATACAAAATAATAACAGGAATTGATAAAATCGATAGGGAAGATTTCCTAAGACCTGGAACTTTAAGAACAAGAGGTCATAGATATAAACTAGCTAAACACAGATGCCGAAGAAATATAAGAAAATTCACTTTCGCAAACAGAGTGGTAGACGGTTGGAACAAGTTAGGTGAGGTGGTGGAAGCCAAGACCGTCAGTAGTTTCAAAGCGTTATATGACAAAGAGTGCTGGGAAGACGGGACACCACGAGTGTAGCTCTCATCCTGTAACTACACTTAGGTAATTACACTCGATACAAATACAGATACATTACAGATACAAATTACAATTTGACAGGGTAGACAAGGATGGATTATTTAACACAGGTAGTACATGCACAAAGGGACACAGGTGGAAGCTGAGTACCCAAATGAGCCATAGAGACATTAGAAAGAACTTTTTCCGTGTCAGAGTAGTTAGTAAATGGAATGCACTATAGAAAGTGATGTGGTGGAGGCTGACTCAATACACAGTTTCAAATGTAGATATGCTAGAGCCCAGTAGGCTCAGGAATCTGTACATCAGTTGAATGACGGTTGAGGGGCAGGACCAAAGAGCCAAAGCTCAACCCCCACAAGCACAACTAGGTGAGTACACCAAAAAGGAACTACAACTACAACAGCCAGCTGCCCTACAACAATCAGCACTGGGCCAAACAAACTAAACATGTCCTCACATAATGTACCTACCAAAAAAGTCTCCCAGTCAAACTATCTCAAATAGAGTAAACTCATTCATCTTTGCCAACATACAAGGACTAAAAACTAGAACAAAAAACAAAGTACAATTCATAAATGGCTTCCTCACTGAGTCAAATGCAGTATTTGGAGCTTTCACAGACACCCATGCAGGGGAATTCTTGGACAGTAAGATCTGGATACCAGGATATAATCTATACAGGTGTGATAGGTAATTTAGGTCACATGAAGGACTGGGTCTGTATATTATGGAAGACCTTGTATGCTCGGAACTCCTTGACTTTACAAATGAGGTGGTAGAGGTACTGGGAGTAAAAATAGAGAAAATAAACTTAGTTTTTATTCTAATATACAAACTGCGAGATACAACGGCTGAGGAATTCGCAGAACAGATAAACAAAATAGAGAATAGCCTTGATAATTTGGCGAACCCGATACCTGATATTATCTTCCTAGGTAACTTCAACTTGCCAACTCTAAGATAGAGAATAGAAAACAATAATATTATACCAGGAAATCTATCAGGACATAACCAACCACAGATTGAAGAACTGCTTAGATTCTGTGATAAATTTTCACTCAACCAGCAGATATCAGAGCCAACGAGAAATGAAAATATTCTAGATCGGGTCTTTACAAACAATGAAGGCATAATCAGGGACATTACGATATCAGATACCACATACTCAGATCACAAGCTCATTGAAGTGTAAACTACCATCAATACCCAGAATAGACCTAAAACAATGATCAAGTGAGAGATGGGTTATTCAGTAAATTAAATTATAATAATAAAATGGTAGACTGGGAGACAATAAACAGAGAACTTACAAACATTACATGAGAAACTGTTGTAAGTAATACATGTCCTACAGAAAGAATAGAAAAACTGACTTCAAAAGCATATCAAGTCTGGCTGAAACATGTTCCTTTGAGGAAAGCCAGAAAGAGGTCCAGCGTAGAAAGAGAATGCAGATGACACTATAAAAAAAGGAAAAAAATAACGGAAATGCATAAGCAGACACAACTTTCCTTACAAAGAAAGAATAATTTAAATAGGGAGATTGAAGAAATCGAAACACTCATATCAGACTGAAGAAAGGCAGTTAGAACAGAAAGCAATTCAGGAAATAAAGAAAAATCCAAAATACTTCTTCACATATGCGAAACCAAAAGCAAAAACCACTGCATGTATTGGACCCATTCGTACGAGTAAAGGTTCATACACAGACGATGACAAAGAAATTAGTAAAATCCTAAAAAGCAGTATGAGGACATGTTTAGCTCTCCAATAAATAACATGAAAGTGGAAGAACCAGATAATTTCTTTATGCGTGATATCCAAAGCCCAGTAAATATAACTGATATCAACACGAGCATACTAGATTTTGAAAGAGAAATTGAAAATATGCCCATGCACTCAGCCCCAGGTCCAGATTCACAGAATTCAATATTCATAAAGAAATGCAAGGTGCCAGTAGCACAGGCACTCAGTATAGTGTAGAGGAAGAGCTTGGACATGGGGAAGATACCAGATGCACTTAAAGTAGCAGACATTGCCCCTCAACACAAGAGAGGGAGCAAAGCATTGGGAAAGAATTATAGACCAGTTGCACTAACGTCCCACATAATAAAAGTATTTGAGGGTGTGATTAGGAGTCAGGTCACCAGTTTTATGGAGACCAATGACCTTCACAACCCAGGCCAACATGGATTTCAAGCGAGAAAATCGTGCATCTCACAGCTATGTGATCACTATGACAAAGTCACTGAGGCTTTAGAAGAAAAACAGAATGTGGATGTGGTATACATGGACTTCGCACGGGCATTCAATATATGTGACCATGGAGTAATTGCACACAATATGAGGTCAATGGGAATAACCGGTGAAGTAGGACACTGGATACTCAGTTTTCGGTCGAACAGGACACAAAGAGCAACAGTCAACCATAAAAAATCGAGTCAAAGCACAGTTAAAAGCTCTGTACCTCAAGGTACAGTCTGTGCCCCACTGTTTTTCCTTATTCTCATATCAGATATAGACAAAAATACAAGTCACAGCTTTGTATCATCCTTTGCAGACGACACAAAAATCAGTAGGAAAATTACCTCTGCTGAAGACATTGAAAAACTTCAAGCAGATATTAATAAAGTTTTCGACTGGGCAACAGAAAATACTAGTACATTATATGTAAGTATCTACATTTGTGTTCACCATAGGGAACCACCCGCCAAACACACACAACGAAACTACGACGTTGGTACAACGTTCGAACATGTTTTAACACCACCTAACCAGTGATAACAACCAATATAGCAAGTTGTAACAATGTTCTAATACCTCATAAACACGTTAAGCCAAGATGTAACAAGTTTATTACAAGCTGTAACAAGCGGAAAATAGAGACAGTTTCGGTTTGTGTTTCCAGGGCACTAAGTTGGAATGGTGAGTACAGACGGTAGGTGGCCACACAGATTCGACAGATGACACTATAGCCCTCCCTCCTTCGACATTACTCCTCCCCCCAATACAACGCAAAGCACAAATTATTATTTATTTATTTATATCACAACAATCCTCCTATTATTAGAATCCCGGTCATTTTTATCGCAGTCAGAGGTCTTCTGTAATACTATCGCTAAATAATACTAGTTACAAATATTTTTTACAATTTTAGGCGATGCTGTAATCACAAGCTGAACAGCAGTGCTGTGAGCTCATGCTGCATGCACCAGCCTTGGTGGTTCATTCAGTACTGAGGTTCTCACACCCGGGAATGTTGCCCAAGATTTTTTAAATGGCATCTGTTTACAAAAGCCCTGAGGAAGCTGATGTGAACCACGAGTAGCCATGGGACTTTTAAATCTTGCATGGTACTCCTAAACATCATATGATACTGTGCCCAATTTGTTGACAGTTACTCAAAGCATCATATGATGCTTTGTGCAGTTTAAGGGATAAAAAGTTAACACAACAGCCTGCTACAGCTTGATTTGGGTGACATTTTTAGCAAAACTTTGCAATTCTTCCCATGCTGCACCCATTTTCTTAATAAATGAGGAAGGGACATCTTCTACTCTATATCAACAACCCTCATACCATTTTCGTGTTTATGAATGATCTCTTGTTTTTCCTCTGTGGTCATCCTCACATGTGCTTTCTTAGGTTGAACCTCACCACCGACTTTCTTGAGACCCATTACGTGATATATTATAATTACTTGTATGTTCAAAAAACAAAAAATCACAAAAATAATTAAATTCTTTACAAGCACGATCGTCACTAAGCAGGCAGCTCTGGTAAACTGAGGCCAGGTCGGCCGTGCCTCCAGGAATCACGGGATTGGTCGACCCATATGCGTATCAACAAAGTCGCTTGTCGAGGCAAAGGACGTAAGTCGAGTTGCATTTTCCTACGAAATTTACGTCATAACTCAAAAAATTCGTAAGCAGGGGCAGTTGTAAGTCCAGGTGCCACTGTACTTGGTGCACACAACACTTCCAGGAAATCCACTTTCAACTTCCTTTATAAGCTGAACTTTTTGTTCAAAAGTCATCACAACCTGTTTTCTCTTGGCTCTACCACTTGTTGAAGCCATGAACAACAGATTTCCTGCATTTCCTGATACTGTATCATATTACCAGGATGCAAAAAAAAAAAAAAAGCATTGAATGTAATGAACACCAGTTTTTGGGTGAGACCCGGAGGCTTCCGGAGCTATCCAGACTGATATGGATATACTGTATTAGACTTTGGGCATCAGTCAAGTTCTTAGGCCTACCAGGGACAATGAGCCAGAACCTGGCCCCTTCAGAGAGATACAAGGAGCAATGACCTATAGAAATGCACATGTGGTTTGGAACATTCTATTTCTGCCATCGACCGGGTCAGGCACCCAAAAAGGTAAGTGCCCCAAAACAAACTCTATTCTGGTTAAAACTGCTACTGAAATTCAAACGAGTGAACAGAAATCCCCAAATGAAAACAAGCAAATGAGCATGACGTCACCACGTGCCGCTCCGCTATCTGCCCAGCTCCCTTCTCACTGGGAGGGGGGTAGGGGTAGACCCCAGACTCCTTGTGCTGGCTATCTACACCACAGTTCTGAGGCTGGATGTCAAAACATACAAAAAAAAAATGCCTACTGGAGGGATGGAGGGTTGCAGGCGATGAGTCATAATAACGTGGCTGAAGAATGTTGACCAGATCACACACTAGAAGGTGAAGGGACGACGACGTTTCGGTCCGTCCTGGACCATTCTCAAGTCGATTGTGATGAGGAATGTTTGTTGTTATAGATTCAGCTACTCGGAACAAGTTCCAAGTAGCATGGGCTATGGTGAGCCCGTAACTTACCTGGCACAGAAGCAGGGCCAGTAGCACGGGCTATGGTGAGCCCGTGGTGGACTTACCTGGCACAGGAGCGGTGCTGAATGTGTATGTGATGAGGAATGTTGTTGTTGTTATAGATTCAGCTACTCGGAACAAGTTCCAAGTAGCACGGGCTATGGTGAGCCCGTAACTTACCTGGCACAGAAGCAGGGCCAGTAGCACGGGCTATGGTGAGCCCGTGGTGGACTTACCTGGCACAGGAGCGGTGCTGAATGTGTATGTGATGAGGAATGTTGTTGTTGTTATAGATTCAGCTACTCGGAACAAGTTCCAAGTAGCACGGGCTATGGTGAGCCCGTAACTTACCTGGCACAGGAGCGGGGCAAGAAGCATGGGCTATGGTTAGCCTCGTGGATGGGAGATGTCTCCCGTGCCTGATGAGGAAGTTGATGAAGGCAATAAATAGGCAAGAGAGAGGTGAGGAGCAAGGTAAGGTGTAGTAGAGGGGATAATAGTAGGAATAAGAACTGCTGAAGGCCCATTGGCCCATACGAGGCAGCTCCTATTATAACCACCGAATGAGAAGGGGAATGAGTAATTGGAATAAGAAGAGGATAGCAAGGGAACGTAAGAGAAAACAATGAACAGAAAAAAGAGAGAAGAGAGAAAGAAAAGGAAAGAGAAAGAAAGATAAATGGAAGGGTAAGCTTATGTTAGGTCACATTTGTTAGAAAGATTAGAGCATCTGAGTATATACTGTGAAAGGGAAGAGTCCACAGCAATAAAGCCAGGACTAAAGTTCATGCTGGGTACGTTGTGTATTAGAACCGATTCAACAAGACGGCGTCTGTGTAGAGTAGAGGCAGGAAAGATTATTTTGGAGGAAGACCAATCAATAGGATGATTAGAATCCCTCATATGACAGAAGAAAGCATTGTTAGTGTCTGCAGACTTAACATTTCTCTTGTGTTCTTTAAGTCTGTCATTAAGAGTACAGCCAGTTTCGCCAAAGTATTGGAGAGGACAAGATGAACAGGATATAGAGTAGACACCAGCAGCATTAGAAGCAGGAGGAGCAGTGTGAACTAGATTGCTACGAAGTGTGTTAGTTTGTCGAAAGGCGAGCTTTATGTCTAGAGGACGAAAGGTATTGGTAAAAGTTTTGAGTTTAGATATGAAGGGAAGGCATAGTACAGTGCTACTAGTGTTGCAAGCAGGTTTAGGATGAAAGAAATTTCATTTAGCTTGAGATGGAGGGTTGCCAGGGAGCCTCTGAATCTCACCCAGAAACTGACGTTTCATTACATTCAACGCTGATTTTCTGGAGGAAGGGGAGACCCCTTCGTTTTGCCTGAGCTACTTACCCAAAGAAAAAATGAGGGACTAACCCGGGAGGCAGTCGCCACTTGCATACCAACCCGAAAACGAAGCAACAGGCCGCAACCGCCGACCAAATGCGACACACGCCCAGCTAGGGCCAGGAACAGTGTCCTGGCAAGTACTCGCCAGGCGAGCACTAGTCACAAAGCCCCACCCAAGAGACGACGCGTCCGTAAAAACATTGAGCGAGGGCTCGGGTAGGCACCGAGGCACTGAACCCTGAAAACATGAAGAGGAAGCCAACGACGCAACAACCGACACAAGGTCCCCTGAAGGCAAAACCCAGCATTCACGAGAGAGGCGGAAGGAACGTCCCTGAAGGAACCAGAACAGACAACATAGCCAAACTCGACCCAGCAGGTAGACCAACACAGCAAAGTTCAGACTCCCGCACAAACCGTCAAGTGACCTGAGAGCACCCCAGAAACAGTTGAAGGCAGGACTGAAGCTGAAGCAGAGACTCCGGAGGGAGAGACAAGGAAGCGGTCTGAGAGTCCAACACAAGACCCACCAAGTCCGAACATGAGAGGGAACCGGATGGGACTTCCTCCAGTTCACTAGGAATCCAAACCCGGAGAGCTGGGAAAGCACCAAATCCCTTGCAAGCAGATACGCAGACTGGCTGGGAGCCTACACCAGCCAATCGTCGAGGTAGGCAAGCACCCAAACCCCTAACATACGCAGATGGGCCACCACGACCCAGGTAAGGCGTGTAAACATGAGAAGAGCCAGATCCAACCCGAATGGGAGGCAACAAAAGCGGTAACTGATATACCCCACAAGAAAATCGAGCCAGTTCCTGAACCTCGGATGAATTGGAATGTGCCAATACGCGACCTGGAGGTCCAGGGGCACCATGCAAGAGCCCAGCTCCAAAAGCAGCTGGACCTGGGACAGACTAGTCATCCCAAAGGAGGGGCAAGAAACCTAGGGGTTCAGTCGTGACAAGTGCAGAATGAACCGCAGGACTGGGAACAGACGGGAAACCCATCCAATGGATGTCATTGTTTCGACCATGCCCAAGCGCAGCCACTCCAAGATGACTCGACAGAATGCAGGAAAGGAGGCCTGCCCCACCAGCCCTGAACTCCCTGAAGGAGAAGGGGCCAACCCCCCCCCCCCATTGCCCCGTCAATGGGGCAAACCGCGAAAGGGCCGACATCCCTTGCGAGAACCCAACTTACGTGCAGAGCGATCACCACACCGATAAGATGAAGACAGGTCCGAAGGTGGCGCCAGCTCGAAAACTGGCACCACCGGCCTAACATGATGAGAGGAACCCAGAGCCTTGGCACAACCTCTCCAGGAAGAACCCTCCCCCCCTCGGGCCTCCCGGAGAACCAACAAGTCCAACATCGAACAGCAACTAGAAGAAGCTGCCTGCAGGTACTGTAGAAACTCACTAATACAGGATCCGCCAATTCGGAAAACGCCTTAATCCGGCAAAAATCGTGGCCAGATAAAGTTATCTCCCTATCCGGCCAAACTGTTTATAGAAGCCAGACTGGTGGATATTAGGCCGGATCAGCATATAATGATAGAGAGTTTGATACCTAAAAATCTCTCCAAAACCTAGGGTCTACTTGCTGCTGAATATAAAATGTGAACCTTTACCACTGAGAGATAAGCCCGGCCTAACACTCTTTGTACACCACCACCAGGAAGAGAGGGAGTCATGAAGGGAGGGAGGGAATCACCCCCTCACTGCTGCTCTTCCTCCCACACTCACTTCCTCACCCCCTCCCCCCCCATACACTCTCTTTGCTCCACTGGTCACGTAGCCTGCCTGCCCGCCTCCCTCCCTGCCTGCCTGCCTGCCTTCCTCCCTCCCTCTCTGCCTGCCTGCCTTCCTCCCTCTCTGCCTGCCTGCCTACCTCCCAGTCTCTCCCTCCCTCCCTGCCTACCTCCCTCCCTCCCTGCCTACCTCCCTCCCTCCCTGCCTACCTCCCTCCCTCCCTCCCTCCCTCCCTGCCTACCTACCTCCCTCCCTCCCTGCCTGCCTGCCTGCCTCCCTGCCTGCTTCCTCCCTCCCTCCCTTCCTGCCTCCCTACCACCTGCCTACCCCCTCCTTTCCCCCTGCCTGCCTGTCTGCCTCCCTCCAAGTCTCTCCCTCCCTGCCTGCCTTTACCTCCCCCACCCCCTTTCTCCCTCCCTCCCCCCCCCCCCATGCCTGCTTTTTTCCCTCCCTCCCTCCCTCTCTACCTGCCTTTGGATAACTTTAGTTTGCAAACCAAGTGGCTGTTTTTACAAACATTTTTGGAAATGGTCACTTTTTGACTTCCGTGGTGAAAAAGTACGTTAATCCAGAAAACGCACTAATCCGGCTGGGGGTCTTTCCCATATAGTTCAGATTAGCGGGTTTATATGGTACTGCCCAACCACAGACTCTGCAAACAACAAAGGACAAAAAGGTGAAGAAAACCTAAGAGCCAAAGCCCAAGCAGATTCGAAGGAGAAAGCAAGAACCACATGCTGACACATGAGACACGAAGCGAAAAACAGACACACCGCATTCCGCAGGATTGTCGCAAACAGCATTAAAAAATGCGTCGCCGAGATCCAGGCACAAGACCCAGGAACAGCCCCAAGCACTTCCTCATCCTCAAGCCAATCTGAGGATAGCTCCAGGAGGAAAAAGAACTGCAAGACCATAGACAACAGGCCACGAGCGTGCAAGTCCTCAGCAACCAGTGCAGCTGAAAGGGAGGGAACCTGCACGTGGAGCTGCACTACACCAATAATCCGAGGAAGGGCAGGGGTGAAAAAGCATGCATTGAGGTGCTCAAACTCGCCCCCCGAGGTAAACCTGGACTACCATTAGCGCCTCGCGCCATTCAAGCGTGCGGGAATGACAAAGTATGGCAAGCCTCCAACAAAAACATGGGGCAGTTTGCTAGCCAGGACGACTCCGGAACCTCATAACGAACCCGGTAAAGAGATGAAGACCCAAACCTGAATGAAGACGAATTCATGATGGAGGCAGAATCCAAGGCGCGGAGGAGGCAAGCTGCAATGGCCTCCTGCCCCTCATGAGGCGGGATGCGGGAAGCCGATAACCTCTGGAAGGATGGGACCAATGGACCCGAAGGGACACCAAACCCGAAGAGGGATTGACAGATTCATATGCTTCCTATAGACTGGGAAGCATATGAAGCTAAAACAGAAGATTTTTGGAACTGTAAATTAGTAGACCTCATCCTGGAAACATTCTTGTATCAACATGTTAAACAAGCTACGAGGATGAGGGAAAGGGACGTTCCCTCCATGCTAGATTTGATATTTACCAGGAAGGAGGAAGAAATATTTGACATTCAGTACCTTCCTCCCTTGGGTAAAAGTGACCATGTCTTTTTGGGAATAAAGTATGCAATGCGTTATAATCTGGAAGAAAATATGATAGTTGATGAAATTGAAAAACCTGACTTTAGGAGAGGACATTATGGCAACCTTAGAAAAAATTTTAGTGAGTGTAATTGGACAGACTTGTTGCTAGGCAAGGAAGTGAATGAGATGTATGTCAAGTTTTGTGAAATATATGATAAAGGCACAAAATATTTTTATACCAAAACAGAGATGCAGAACTAGGAAACAGGATTGGTTCAACAGTAAGTGCGAGAGGGCCAGAGACCAAAAGACACAAAAATGGAATCAATACAGGAAGAGGCCAAACCCCCAAACATACCAGCGATACAAAGATGCGAGAAACAACTACACGGCAGTGAGGAAAGAGGCAGAAAGAAATTTTGAAAAAGGGATTGCAGACAAATGTAAAACAGAACCAGGTCTATTCTATAAATTCATAAACAACAAATTGCAGATAAAGGATAATATTCAGAGGTTGAAAATGGGAAATAGATTCACGGAAAATGAAAAAGAAATGTGTGAAACATTAAACGAAAAGTTCCAAAGTGTGTTTGTACAAAATGAAATCTTCAGGGAACCAGACACAATAAAAATTCCAAAGAACAACATAGAGCACATAAAGGTGTCTAGAAACGAAGTGGAAAAAATGCTCAATGAGCTAAGTAAGAACAAAGTAGTTGGTCCAGATAGAGTTTCACCATGGGTTCTGAGAGAATGTGCACCTGAGCTCAGCATTCCACTTCAACTGATTTTTCAGGCATCCCTATGTAAAGAAGTTGTAGCTGATGTGTGGAAAAAGGCTAACATCATTCCAATCTACAAAAGTGGCAGCAGGGAAAAAACCCTCAATTATAGACCTGTGTCATTGATAATTGTAATTGTCAAAATATTGGAAAAATAATTAAAACTAAATGGGTAGAACACATGGACAAAAACAATATAGTATCAGACAGACAGTATGATTTTCGTTCTGGAAGATCCTGTGTAATGAATTTACTCAGTTTCTATGATCGAGCCAGAGATTTTATGGGAAAGAGATGGTTGGGTTGACTGCATCTATCTGGACCTAAAAAAGGCTTTTGACAGAGTTCCACATATCCACATAAGAGGTTATTCTGGAAACTGGAAAATATTGGAGGGGTGATAGGTAAGCTTCTAACATGGATGAAAAATTTTCTGACTGATACAAAAATGAGGGCAGTGATCAGAGGCAATGTATCGGACTGGAGAAATGTCACAAGTGGAGTACCACAGGGTTCAGTTCTTGCACCAGTGATGTTTATTGTCTACATAAATGATCTACCAGTTGGTATACAGAATTATATGAACATGTTTGCTGATGATGCTAAGATAATAGGAAGGATAAGAAACTTAGATGATTGTCATGCCCTTCAAGATGACCTGGACAAAATAAATATCTGGAGCACCACTTGGCAAATGGAATCTAATGTTAATAAATGCCATGTTATGGAATGTGGAAGAGGAGAACATAGACCCCACACAACCTATATATTATGTGAGAAATCTTTAAAGAATTCTGATAAAGAAAGAGATCTAGGGGTGGTTCTAGATAGAAAACTATCACCTGAGGACCACATAAAGAATATTGTGCGAGGAGCCTATGCCACGCTTTCTATCTTCAGAATTGCTTTTAAATACATGGATGGCGATATACTAAAGAAATTGTTTACAAATTTTGTTAGGCCAAAGCTAAAATATGCAGCGGTTGTGTGGTGCCCATATTTTAAGAAGCACATCAACAAACTGGAAAAGGTGCAAAGACATGTTACTAAGTGGCTCCCAGAACTGAAGGGCAAGAGCTACGAGGAGAGGTTAGAGGCATTAAATATGCCAAAACTAGAAGACAGAAGAAAAGGAGGTAATATGATCACTACATACAAAATAGTAACAGGAATTAATAAAATCGATAAGGAAGATTTCCTGAGACCTGGAACTTTAAGAACAAGAGGTCATAGATATGAACTAGCTAAACACAGATGCCGAAGAAATATAAGAAAATTCACTTTTGTCAACAGAGTGGTAAACGGTTGGAACAAGTTAGGTGAGAAGGTGGTGGAGGCCAAGACCGTCAGTAGTTTCATAGAGTTATATGACAAAGAGTGCTGTGAAGACGGGACACCACGAGCGTAGCTCTCATCCTGTAACTACACTTAGGTAATTACACAAAACTAACTCGTATGCAGGGGGGGGGGAAGAAAACCCCCACTCCTAGTAACAACAATCCCCGCTCCGAGGGTAAAAAAAAAACAAGCAGGGTCCAATAGGGCCCCAAAGCCCAGGGAACCTCCACATCAGGACCCGGGGCCGAGTCGTCCTCCAACGCCCCATCCTGAAAAGAAATACCGGAGCAGCTGGAAAGGCAGGAAGGAATGGGAACCACTGGTCAGACACAGATGCCACAGCAGGAAGAACCGACTCAAATGCCTCCATCGCCAGCCCGGAAGGAGTATCCTCTGAGACTGCTCAAGTCTCAAAACCAGCTAAACCCTGCTCCGACCTCGAAGCCCTTTGACACTTCAGAGCCGGAAGCAGGGCGGAGGGGGGGGGGGGGGACCAGAATGAACCAGAGCAGAGGAAGGACGAGGGGGCGCGGACTGAACCAGAGTCGAGGTGACTACCACCCCCAAGTACAGGGGTACCTCGGTTTAAGAGTTTAATCCATTCCTGGAGATGGCGCGTAACCCGAAAACTCATAAACCGAAGCCAATTTCCCCAAAAGAAATAATGGGAAATGAAATAATCCATTCCTGACTACCTAAAAACCTCACTTCAAACTAAATTTTATGCCTAATTCATCGAAATCTACACTACAAAACTATGTTCAAGTTATTACTTACCCTTGCTGATGACTGCTGTTGGAGTATGGAAGATGGTGAGGAGGAGAGGTGTTACTGTTTGGAAGGGGAGTTCCCTTCCATTATAACATTAGGCAGTGAGGACTTCTCTGGTGTGCACTCTCTGACACGTTTTGCCTGCATACCACCTGGACCTGCCTGTAGCTCACTGCTTGCTTGTCTTAATAAGAATCTGTCTAAAGACACTTGTTTTTCCCTATATTTTAACACTTGTCTGTAGTAAAACATCATATTGTCATTTAAAAGATCAATGCAACAGCCTGCTACAGCTTTCTCTGGGCGAGTTTTTTCAACAAAACTTTGCAGTTCTTCCCATACTTTACACATTTTCTTAACCCTTTAACTGCACAACGCGCCTGCAAGCCCAGGCTTTGGGTGCGCAACGCGCCTCCGGGTGTTTTTATTTTTCATGTTCCATTCAAAACTCCCGCGGCTACATTGGGGTTCACATCAGCTTCCTCAGGACTCTTGTAAACAGACGCCATCTTTAAAAAAAATCATGGTCCACATTGCCGAGTGTGAGAGCCACAGTAGTGAGTGAGCAACCATGGCTGGCGCTCACAGCATGAGCGCACAGCTCTGCTGTTCAGCGTGTGACCACAGCATCACCTAATAATGTCAAAATATATATATATAACCTGTATTATTTAGCCATGATAGTATTATAGAAGAGCCTGAGTGTGATAATGACTGGGTACAATGTTCAAATATCAGTGATTCAATGCTGGTCATGATGTTCACAGCACTAGCCACAGCACCACAGCATTATTTCATCCATCTAGGAATCTTCAAACGACTTCTTAGGTTCCTTTTCAAAATAAACTTGTGGTCAATTATTCATTTACAGGAATTAGTGACCAGGATTGTGGTTATAATTAGCGTTGTGCGTAGTATTGTGGAAGGAGGAATTTTGGTGAGGGAGGGAGAAAATTTAGGTAGCCTCACTGTGTAGCAGTCACTCTTGTTTTGCTCACCATACTAGCTTCGTGGTTCGCTATGGGGAACACACATATACATGGGGTATATACAGTGTGTGTGTGTATATAGTGTAATAACAGCAACAGGAGTATGTTGAGTGGAGCTATTTTGGTGAGGGAGGTGACGTCGTAATCGTAGCATCGTCTGCTGTCTGCTGTGTGATTTCTCATGCAGTGTATGGTGGCCACTGTACTATCTGGACACAATACCAGCTTACTTGCATAGTTTTGGTAACTAAAACATGTAGATAGGTATATATATAACATGTGTAAATAGTGTAATAAAAACAATAACAATATGGTGGGAGGAGCAATGTTGACAAGTAAGATGTTGGAGTGAGGGCCTGTCTGGGTGGGGCTGCTCACACTCGCGATGTTCTGAATGTGTTGATGGTAAATGTATATAGTGTGTGATAGTGTGTATATATGTTATAAATATACATAAATGAACATGAAACATTGGTGTGAATAACTGTATGATGGGAGGAGCAATGTTGGCGGCGAATACAATGTTGGAGGAGTGAGGGAGAGCTGGCTGGGTGTGGCTGCTCACAATCGCGGTGTTCTGAATGTGTTGATGGTAAATGTATATAGTGTGTGACAGTGTATAGTCTGTAAATAGATTGTATATATACATAAATTAGCATGATACATGGTAAATATGTGCAACATATGTGTACACAAGTGTCATGCACGTAACACAGTGTCCTTGGACAGTACGGATGTTTTACTGCCATAATATAGTGTACGTGTTCATTATACATAGGATTAGCATGTAAAAACAAATAAAATGTATTTGGAACTGTGCGCAAAAAACGAACAAAAATATATTCGTGGCAACTTGCGCGCCCCACCGGCCCCGGGAGCTTACACCACGGGCGCACGGGGAATGATGACGTCACATGCCACCTTACGGACCCCATAGCAGCCACAGTAAGTACAATTTCAAAATTTCGTTGCTATACCCATATTCAGGGAGGGGTTTTTGACACTTTCAGAACAAGAATTTTTTCCCGAGAATTTATTTCTTGCGCACTGGGGGGGTGTCATATTTATAGGCCACACAGTTAAAGGGTTAATGAGGAAGGAACATCCTCTACTCAACTATTTTCTTAGGTTGAACCTTAACACCGGCTTTCTTGGGACCCATTGCAAGATATATAATAACAACATTTATGTTCAAATGGCCAAATATCCAACAAAACATTGTAAATCCCGGTGAAGAATTGAGGCAAGATAGTCACTAGGCGCGAGGCACTGGTAAACTGATCGGTGATCACCGTGCCACCACGCGCTAGTCGACCCGTACGTGTGTCAACACCCTCGTATCCTGAGGCAACCCTCGTGTCCCGATACAAATTTTCCAAAGCAAATCCTGCTCGTAACCCAAAAAACTCGTAACCAAAGGCGCTCGTAAGCCAAGGTACCACTGTACAGGTCTCTATAACCGAAACGGGGCAGCCATCAAAAGATCGCATTGCAGCAACCTAAACTGTGCATGCAATGCTTGAGTTGCCTGCACCCAAATAGAATCATCAGTGGACTGGGTGAACCGAGTCACAAACAAGCTACAAAACTTGCAGGACTCTGGGTCGAAGGTGTCACCAACCCAACAGGCAGCACGACGGAGGCAAACACGGTGAGTCACCCGAAGATAAGGAGACAGAGCAACCCCCCCTTAAACGTGTACAAAGCGAGAGGGGACCCAGGGGTCGCATCTATTGAACCCAAGTGCCCCATGGGGATTCCCAGGGCCCTTAGACTGGTATCGCTAAAGAAAGCCCAGGCAGGGTACTGCGAATCGGCACCCAAGTCTGCCAAGAAAACCACTAAATGCTGCACCCACGGAACATGTCCACTATGGGAACTAGTGGAGGTACCACTAAGACTCAATGGTAATAACCGAACACAAGGGGCAACCCCCCCACCAGGCTGGGAAACAAGAAAAACCCCCGCAAGAGGACAACGTACACAGGCGGAACAGAGCCGGCCGCTATGAGAGGTGATAATTAGCTGTGCAGTCACCCTTCGTTCCCAAAGGCAACGAAGGGTGAAGAAAACACCCCAGCACACTAAGGGTGGCAGATCACCGAGCAGCAAAAGACCAAGTAGAGGTAGATCCCAAGGTGACTTGTGGAAGGTGGCCCTAAGTCCCAAAGGCAGTACTTACTCCTGGCTCACACACACCAAAGAACAGCACCACACCATAAGGCACAGAGCTAGAGGACAAATCTGGAGCCAGAGTCGCCCGACCATTGCCTATCACATCAGCTTACGAACTGGGGTCTGGGGCTCCCCTTTTCCCCCTTTTTGGGAGGGGTGGAGCTGCGTAGACAGTGGCGCGGCACATGGTGACGTCATGCTCGCTTACTCGTTTTCATTTAGGGAGTTCTGTCAACTCAATTGACTTTCAGTAGCAGTTTTAACCAGAATATGGGTTTGTTTTGGGGTGCTTACCTTTTGGGTGCCTGATCCGGTCGATGGCAGACATAGAATGCTCCAAACCACATGTGCATTTCTATAGCCCATTGCTCCTCGTGCCTCTCTGCGGGGTTAGGTTCTGGCTTGTGGTCCCTGGTAGGCCTAAGTACTCCATTCTGAGTACTTTTTGAGTAGCATTTTGACTGATGCCAAAGTCAAATATATATCCATATCAGCCTGGATAACTCTGAGAAACCGAAGGGTCTACCCCCAAAAATATGCCCAGATATAAAATGGTAAGAGGGAAAAAGTCTTTGTACACTGCAGTCAGCCACAAAATCAATACTGGGTCGTCGAGCAGGTGCAGAGGTTGCGCTGCTACAACGCAGTGGTCGGATGTAAAACTACATAAGCCTCTCATGAGTTGAGGTGCAACTTGGGGCCGGACAGCAAACGAATAGATGGAATAAACGAAAGATTGAGGTCCGGCAGTTAGGTTGGGGGAGTGTAACATTCCAGAGGTGGGTAAATATTCTGAGAAACATCCCAGAGCTGGGTTAATATTCTGAGAAACATCCCAGAGCTGGGTTAATATTCTGACAAACATCCCAGAGCTGGGTTAATATTCTGACAAACATCCCAGAGCTGGGTTAATATTCTGAATAACATCCCACAGCTAGAGTAACATTCTGAGAAACATCTGAGATATGGGTTAATTTGCTCACAAACATCGCAGAGGACAGAACTTCAGTACAGTATTGAGCAAACAAACTTTTGAACATGAACAGAGATGCCAAACACAATCCTGGGAATTAGGAACGTCCGTGATGAAGAGATTAAAAACTTTCTTTACATTCTTTACAAAGGTAAAGAACAAGTACAGTGCTTCCTCAGACTAACGAACCCCGCTCTATCGAATTCCCGGAAGAGCCGAACAAATTGAATTCGGTACCAAATGTTCAGTGGAACATACAAATGTTCGATTAAGTGAGGAATGTTCGTCCAAGCGGTCACCGAGGCCGAGCGTCAGAGCTGGCTGTCATCAACTATGATTCGCCAGAGTGTAAACAGTTATGTAGTGTTTTATTATCCCTACCCATTGTTTCTAGGGAGAAATGGTGATAAAAATGGTGATAAAATGGTGTCAGGGGGCATTAGTGAGAGAGTTGTTGCTAGGAGGCAAGAGGCAACACGTGACTGGCGCCAACATGCTCCCTCGTCCCCACCCTCATTCCTCCACCTGACCACAGAGACCACTCACTCTCCTCTCGTCGTCAGATGCCAAGAGTCAATTTAATGATAATTATCGCATTATCTACACTGAAAATAGCCTTTTTATTAGAAAAATGTCATATTGGAGCAATAATAATGGTGAAAATTGTAATATATACAGTACATATTTTAAACAGTTTGAACACATTTCCTTTTCACAGAATTTTTAATACAATTGGGGTGTAGATAACAGCTGGCATTGTGTGGCCGGCCGGTAGCTCCCTGAGTCATTGGGGGGGTGGGAGGGGGGGGGTTGTTTCCTGGATCCCTCCCTCCCTCCTCTAACAGCCTACGTACTGTACTAATACCTATTTAGAATAAATTTTGAGGAGGCCAATAAAACAAGCACAGGTCGTGTGAACGTTAGGCCTTGGTGAGGTGGCTGGCATCATTTGTGGTGGTGTCAGGGGAGGCAGGTGGTGTCAGGGGAGGCAGGTGGTGTCAGGGGAGGCAGGTGGTGTCAGGGGAGGCAGGTGGTGTCAGGGGAGGCAGGCGGTGTCAGGGGAGGCAGGCGGTGTCAGGGGAGGCAGGCGGTGTCAGGGGAGGCAGGCGGTGTCAGGGGAGGCAGGCGGTGTCAGGGGAGGCAGGTGGTGTCAGGGGAGGCAGGTGGGGTCAAGGGAGGCAGGTGGGGTCAGGGGAGGCAGGTGGGGTCAGGGGAGGCAGGCGGGGTCAGGGGAGGCAGGCGGTGTCAGGGGAGACAGGCGGTGTCAGGGGAGGCAGGTGGGGTCAGGGGAGGCAGGCGGTGTCAGGGGAGGCAGGTGGGGTCAGGGGAGGCAGGTGGGGTCAGGGGAGGCAGGTGGGGTCAGGGGAGGCAGGTGGTGTCAGGGGAGGCAGGTGGGGTCAGGGGAAGCAGGTGGGGTCAGGGGAGGCAGGTGGGGTCAGGGGAGGCAGGTGGGGTCAGGGGAGGCAGGTGGGGTCAGGGGAGGCAGGTGGGGTCAGGGGAGGCAGGTGGGGTCAGGGTAGGCAGGTGGGGTCAGGGTAGGCAGGTGGGGTCAGGGTAGGCAGGTGGGGTCAGGGTAGGCAGGTGGGGTCAGGGTAGGCAGGTGGGGTCAGGGGAGGCAGGTGGGGTCAGGGGAGGCAGGTGGGGTCAGGGGAGGCAGGTGGGGTCAGGGGAGGCAGGTGGGGTCAGGGGAGGCAGGTGGGGTCAGGGGAGGCAGGCGGTGTCAGGGGAGGCAGGTGGTGGAAAGAGGCAGGTGGGGTCAGTGGTGGAAGGTGTTGTCAGGGGAGGTGGAAGTGGAGAGAGAAGGGTGGTGACCACGCATGGCTACCAAACCTCTCATTCATACAATATTATAAATCTCAATCTTAGCTGTAAAATATTTATGCCAAAATATGTTAATTTTCGTGTATTAATATACATTATTAATCATTAACATGTTTTATTGTTTCCTGAAGAAAACAATAGCTGACTTGGCATTGTGGTGTGTATGGCCGGGTACCTGGGGGGTGGGGGGGGGGGGTCCTGGAGGTGTGAGAGGAGACCTGTCAACCCATCATTTTTTTTTGTCGGGCGAGTTGAGACGCTTCCAAGCCTGCTGCTTCAATACACGGTGTGGGTGGTGTGGTATGGTTTGGGTGGTGTGGTGTGGTATGGTTTGGGTGGTGTGGTGTGGTTTGGTTTGGGTGTGGGTGGGTTGGTGTGGGTGGTGTGGGGGTGGTGTGGGGTGTGGGGGGGATGGTGTGGGTGGTGGTGTGGGGTGTGTGGGTGGTGGTGTGGGGAGTGTGGGTGGTGGGGGCGAATGGTGTTAGTGGTGTTGGGGATGGTGTGAGGGTGTGGGGGATGGTGTGGGTGGTATGGGGGATGATGTGGGTGGTGTGGGGGTGGTGTGGGGGGGATGGTGTGGGTGGTGGTGTGGGGTGTGTGGGTGGTGGTGTGGGGAGTGTGGGTGGTGGGGGCGAATGGTGTGGGTGGTATGGAGGATGGTGTGGGTGGTGTGGGGGATGGTGTGGGTGGTGTGGGGGATGGTGTGGGTGGTGTGGGGGATGGTGTGGGTGGTGTGGGGGATGGTGTGGGTGGTGTGGGGGATGGTGTGGGGGATGGTGTGGGTGGTGTGGGGGATGGTGTGGGTGGTGTGGGGGATGGTGTGGGTGGTGTGGGGGATGGTGTGGGTGGTGTGGAGGATGGTGTGGGTGGTGTGGGGGATGGTGTGGGGGATGGTGTGGGTGGTGTGGGGGATGGTGTGGGTGGTGTGGGGGATGGTGTGGGTGGTGTGGGGGATGGTGTGGGTGGTGTTGGGGATGGTGTGGGTGGTGTGGGGGATGGTATGGGTGGTGTGGGGGATGGTGTGGGTGGTGTGGGGGATGGTGTGGGTGGTGTGGGGGATGGTGTGGGTGGTGTGGGGGATGGTGTGGGTGGTGTGGGGGATGGTGTGGGTGGTATGGAGGATGGTGTGGGTGGTGTGGGGGATGGTGTGGGTGGTGTGGGGGATGGTGTGGGGGATGGTGTGGGTGGTGTGGGGGATGGTGTGGGTGGTGTGGGGGATGGTGTGGGTGGTGTGGGGGATGGTGTGGGTGGTGTGGGGGATGGTGTGGAGGATGGTGTGGGTGGTGTGGGGGATGGTGTGGGTGGTGTGGGGGATGGTGTGGGGGATGGTGTGGGTGGTGTGGGGGATTGTGTGGGTGGTGTGGGGGATGGTGTGGGTGGTGTGGGGGATGGTGTGGGTGGTGTTGGGGATGGTGTTGGGGATGGTGTGGGGGATGGTGTGGGGGATGGTGTGGGTGGTGTGGGGGATGGTGTGGGTGGTGTGGGGGATGGTGTGGGGTGGTGTGGGGGATGGTGTGGGTGGTGTTGGATGGTATGGGTGGTGTGGGGGATGGTGTGGGGATGGTGTGGGTGGTGTGGGGGATGGTATGGGTGGTGTGGGGATGGTATGGGTGGTGTGGAGGATGGTGTGGGTGGTGTGGAGGATGGTGTGGGTGGTGTGGAGGATGGTGTGGGTGGTGTGGAGGATGGTGTGGGTGGTGTGGAGGATGGTGTGGGTGGTGTGGGGGATGGTGTGGGTGGTGTGGGGGATGGTGTGGGTGGTGTAGGGGATGGTGATTCTCGCATCTCAGATTATTATTGACACCAAAAGAGCATGAAAGATATTATAATGAAGCACCACTCAACAAAGAAACAAACTAATGTGTCCTGGCATATGTTAAAAAAAAAAAAAAAAATAAGAAGGTTGTTGGGGCCGGACGGATGGAACGAATTCCGCACTGGAACGAATCGGCTTCGCCCCATATAGTTCGTTCAAGTGAGGACACACTGTAGAAGAGAAGACTCGGGTATACAAAGTTTAAAAATAAAGAGTATAAAGGCATGAACTTGTAAGCCGTACCCTTGAGTACGAACTCACAAAACCAATCCTTTACTTCCTTACTTATAGTGTAGATATGTTATTTTAAAACAGGGATATAGAGCCAATGTGCATTTATAAACACTTCAATCCTTCAAACACAAGAGTAACAACGTGGGACCGGTACCATATTTTTTGAATTTAGAGAACTCGACAATCAAAGTACAGTACATGCATTACATTTATTAAAACACAGGAAATGGGACAATACACTACCAAGGAATAACATCTCGCTCACCATTAATGACAGTATTCCAGTCACAGAGATATAATGGAGGTAAATAACCCCACACAGTGAGGTGGACTCCTCACCAGCACACACCACACACCCGCAGCGTGTGAAGTCTCGCTCCTCCCACTCTGTCCTCGTAGAGTGCTGGGACGGTACTCTCACGAAAACTTGTGGGAAAACTTAACACACACAATCATACACATTTACTAATGTTCAATTTAACATACTCTCACATTACTGGAGTGACAAGACACAGGAATGCAAAGGTTAAGAATAAAGAGAGACAAGACTCAGGAACACAAATGTTACGAGTAAGGGGAGACGACTCAGGTACACAAAGGTTATAAGAAAGAGCAGACAAGACTCGGGTACACAAAGGTTACAAGTAAGGGGAGACAAAACTCAGGTACACAAAGGTTACAAGGGGTTGACAAGACTCAGGTACACAAAGGTTACAAGTAAGGGGAGACAAGACTCGGGTACACAAAGGTTACGAGTAAGGAGAGACAAGACTCAGGTATATTAATACACTCACCAACACACGTTAGCAACAACTGTTATGAGCCACCAGTCCCTCATAATATCCACCCCACCCAGTATGAGAGTTATAGTATTCCATACTTATACCCTGTTTGGACTGGCTTATAACCCATTAATATGCAATACAGTATGTGTAGTTAGGTAGGCAGTACAGTGGAACCTCGAATGACGAATTTAATCCATTCTGGCACCGTGGTCGTCATGTGAAACTGACGTAATTCAAAACGAAGTTCCCCATTGAAAATAATGTAAATAGAAATATTCCGTTCTACTACCGAAAATCATCAGTATGATATTCGATGTTATAAATAATGGAGTAGCCTACCTCACATACACTGAACAAACCCTTTATGACATTTTTCTTTCTTCAAATTTGTTCAATTTTGTTTTCTTTTTTTCTATTTTGTACAGCAATAGGTTTGTTCGGTGTTTGTCAGGTAGGCTGCTCCATGTTTCTTAAAAAAAAAAAAAATTAAAAAATTAAGAATTTTGAAAAACAGAACAATTGTCAAAAAAGATTCATTCGGTGTTCAGTAGGTAGACTGCTCCATGTTTCTTAAATAAAAAAAAATAAAAATAAAATAATAAAACAGTTGAAAGACTTTGAAAAACGGACAAATGCCATAAAGGTTCATTCAGTGTTTGTCGGGTAGGCTGCTCCATTATGACAATCTTTCTGTGTTTCAAATGTGTTCCATTTGTTTTGTATTTTTCATTTATTTTTCAATAATGGAACAGCCTACCCGCCAAACGCTGAACGAACTTATATGGCATTTGTCCGTTTTTCAAAGTGCTTTAACTTTTTTTATTCTTTTTTTTTATTTAAGAAACATGGAGCAGCCTACCTGACAAACAACAAACAAACCTTTTTGACATTTGTTCTTTTTTTTTAATTAGTTTTGTTTTTTCTACAAAAAAGTCAATGCTTTACAACATCCCAGCATCAATAGCATCATTAACCATTGAGCCGCTAAGGGTCATAATGGCTTCAACACCCACAGGCGCAACAAAAAAATAAATATAAAAAATTCTTTCGTCTTATAAAAGTGTTCATTTGTGTTCCATGGTCACGGAAAAAAATAACAAAATAATCGTAGGTGGCATATTTTGGCCACAATCGGGTGGGGAAGTCTGGCAAAAAAGAAGCGTTGACAGAGTAGTCGCCAGACGAGATCTGCTCTGCCCGAGCTGTCAGGCGGGGTGTTGTCACAAAGATATTATTACCTAATTATTTCAATGTCTCTGATTGATTTTTTTTGTTGTTGTTTGCCAGTAATATTATTCAATAGTGTGTATTGTGATATACTGTATTTATATAATAAAATATGTGAACCATCGCTATACTCAAAATTATGGTGTGCATATTAGTGATTCAATTATTATGTTCATAAAACAATAAACAAATAGTTTTGCTGTTATTATACAATATACACAGGTTATATAAAGGTATCTGCATGTTTTACTCACCATAACGAACCACTAAGTTGGTACAGTATTGTGAGTCAAAATGTAACGGGGAGTGACCGCCACACACCAGCCAGCCACTTGCTGCCACTCCCTCCCTCAACAACACCTAATTTGCCCACATTCTCCTCCCACGCTACTGTTTTTGCATTTACTCACTATACACAGACTTTATATATAAGTATTTACATGTTTTGTTCACCATAACTATACATCTAAGCATGTATGGTGAATAAAGACAATAAGACATAGCTACTCACACAGTCAGCTGGTGGCGGCCGCCTTCACT
The DNA here is from genome assembly GCF_040958095.1 of Procambarus clarkii. Lineage (NCBI taxonomy): Eukaryota > Metazoa > Arthropoda > Malacostraca > Decapoda > Cambaridae > Procambarus > Procambarus clarkii. The sequence goes on from NC_091164.1 coordinate 40,635,521, forward strand.
GGTTTGGGGCCAGATGCACTAATATTTCTCCTCCAACAATACTGTTTGTGGTGTTATTACACTATATACACACATTATATATAAGTATCTACATGTTTTATTCACCATACCTGTACAATTAAGCTGGTATGGTGCCCAAAGACCATAGTGGCCACCAGTAAACAAGAAGACATGTCTTGCAGACGATGCACCTCCCTCACCAAAATGGTGGCCCCAACATACTTCTATTGCTGTTATTACACTCTCTACACACGTTATATATAAGTATCTACATTTTGTGTTCACCATAGTGAACCACTAAGCTGGTGTGGTAATTCCAGTCAATAAAAGGTGGCCACACACAGTCAGAAAGATGACGCCACAACCCTCCCTCCCTCAACATTACTCCTTCCACCATGGAGCAAAGCGCTAAATATCACCACAATCCTGCTATTATCAGAATCCTGGTCAGTTTGATCACATTCAGGGGGTCTTCTGTAATACTATCATTGCTAAATAATAGCATGAACATATATATTTGACATTTTTAGGCGATGCTGTGGTCACAAGCTGAACAGTGGTTCTGTGAGCTCATGCCGCAAGCATCAGCCTTGGTGGCTCACTCAGTACTGAAGCTCTCACACCCAGGAATGTTGGCCAGGATTTTTTTTCTAGGTGGTTTCTGTCAACTATCGGTCGTGGCTGCACTATAGCTGCCCCCTATCCTATGCGGGGTGTTTAAATTAAGGCACTAAACACTAAAACAGCTATTAATGTATAATGTTAAACAAAGAAAAATAATTTATTTGCATCGTCGGAGGAGTCCGAGAATCTGCGAGAAGCAGCGCGACCCCACCATGTGGTGTTGACATTATTCAAACGAGCGCTCGCCTAACAAGACGAATTGTCGGCGATCGGGGTGTTCGTTAACCAAATTGCTTGCTATTTGAGGCGGTCGTCACTCGAGGTTCTACTGTAATGGATTTATAAGTGTTTCAGGTTCTCCTGTAACAGGGGTGGGGGAAATAGCTCTCTCTTATCCATTATTCCACCCCCTCAGTTAACTAACGAGGCCGGGGGAAACAGCTCTCTCTAGTCCCTTATCCCGCCCTCAGTTAGCTAACTATTCTAGAGCACCCTCCAGAGTTCCTACAGCAGCCTCTCTTGTTCAGCACCTTGTAACCTAGGTATTTGACTACCTATGTGCGGGTACTACAAGGCGCCGTAACTTGATCAGCTACCCGAAACCCTAGAGAACTCTAGAATACATTTCACTGCCACAAACGTATAAGAGAAACGAAAGGGAAAAGATGAATAATGAAGTAATTAGTGAGGGTTTGGGGTGAGAGAGGTGGGAGGAGCGAGGAGGGTCGTCAGTTGAAAGTGAGAGTTTAAAGGAGGGGTGGAGGGAGAGGAGTAGATAGGTAGAAGTAGAAAAGTAGATAGTAGAAGTAGAAGAGTAGATAATAGAAGAAATGCTGCCACCATCCATTCTAGACCATTACATACAAGACAAGGAATGGAACTTGTCTGTATCACCATATTCTCAAAGAGGTTAACACGAGGTCATTATTAGTCTGTTCCATCTGTATCATGTACTCATTAAAATCATGAACCCAGTAACCGCAGAGGCTTTCTCACCTCACTCAAAAACTCTAGGGAACAAAGTTAAAGACAATTTAAATAATAAATTCAACAATTATATTTTTCATGATAAGTATCATAATTTAAGCCATTCAACTTAATGTTCAAGATACAAAGTGAGTCATTATTCAGGAATTCGAGAACCCTACAATTTGACTGCCCCTGATCCTCACACAACCCTTGTAAACACGACCAAGTCACCTTAATGTTCAACTCACCAAGTGTCTGCCTATAGCTGGATAGAGGGGGAGGGAGGGGTCTGTAGTTGACAGAGACTGCCCCGCCCTGCCGGCTGACAGCCTCCCTGGCTAGGCTGTCTCCTGTTCTGTCCCTCTTTCTATGCTTTCTCAGTATATATTGGGAAACCTAGTAGCTAACTCCGCCCACAAGTAGATAGCCTCAGGCACTCTACCAAGCCACTCCTTAAACGTCGGCATGTTTGACGGACCTACCCGGCTATCAGGCTACAATTAACAGAAGCAAGGTGAAATTCGCATGATCTGACCTCAGGTCACTTGAGGTCATTAACGCTTAGAGGTGTGAGTTTCAGGTCGACAAACTGGCGCCTCTCAGATCCTGTCTCTGACTCATGTATCTCTATGTATGTAAAACTAAACCAAACACGTTTACGGTGTTACACTCCAAACAACAGGGATCAACAAAAACTGCATGATTTGCTCATCATCAGCTCTCCTGAACTGCCTGAAGAACAAGGATGTGAGAACTACTCAGGTGTAGCTCATCAACTGATTAGATCAGAGATAAACTTTAACCCTTAACATGCTCAGGGTTTAACCCTTAACATGCTCTGGGTCTAATATCCTGCCATCCCCACAGGCGCATGTCATTTTGATTTTTTTTTTTTTTTTTTTTGCTAATCTGTTGTGTTCACTGATCACGGGAAAAAAAAAATCCTATTGTACTTACTTTTGTTGCAATAGAGCCGGAAAGCTCAGTGATGACGTCACAATCTGCATGTTCGCTCATGCAGTACACGCCCCAGAGGCGTTGTGCGCGGTCCTCAAACAGCCAGAGTTGCCACAAATATATTTTCGCGCTATATATTTACAATGTCTAGGCGCAATGTATCCAATTTTTTTCACTAATTGTTTCAAATAATGTTTGAACATATTTTGTATCAATAATTGTTGCATATTTGAGTATACACAGGCGCACACAAATGTTTTCAATTACGGCAATATAATATGTCATTACAGTCTATTATATTGTATGTTCTGCTTATATTTGTATATATTTACACACACGCTATCTGCTTATATGTTTACATATTTACACACTCGCACACGCTATACACACTTTGAAGCACACTTAGAAGTTTTCTAGACTGTGGTAGTCATTGAAGCAGTCGACAGCACATAATGGGATACCACACGTTTCACACCATGTTTGCACAAGCTTCCGTTTCTTGTCTCTACGTGTCGTTGTTTTACACACCAAGCAATCACGTTGGGCTATTGTACGCTTCCCAGCTGGTGGCAAATACTTGAGTCTGTGTGCTAGGAAGCCTTCAGTGTGAGCGAAGCGTGGAGTACCAGCATGCTGCAACAGTGGGTTTATGATGGGCCGCTGAATACCTGGGACTTCTTTTGCAAACTTTCCTAATAACTGTATTGCAGCATCAAATACAAAGTCACGGAAAGTGGGCTTACGTCCAGTTCTCACAAGGTACATGTTGAAACAGTTCAGTATGCTCATGTCCACAAGATGGAAGAAAACTTTTTTCGTCCACCTACATGTCTTCCGCACACACTCTGCAGTGCCAATCATCATGTCTGATTTATCAATCAACCGCATGTTGATATTATAGTCTAAAACACAGTCTGGCTTATACACTGGTGCCTTTGTTTTATGGTTCACTTTCCCACTGTTCACCATTGTTCCATCATGAATTGTTGTCAAACACGTTCACCTCTCTTTTGTCTTTCCACCGAACTGACAGAATGTTATCACTTTTCCTTCTCTGACATTCACCAACTGCAATGTCGTTGTCAAACACAGGCATTTCCCTTCGTTGTGGCTTTACTGTACCAACCAATCCGGTTCTATTTTCTAGCAAGAACCGAGCTAGCAAGGGACTTGTATAGTAATTATCCGTGTATAAAATGTGTCCCTTGTTCATCCACGGAGCCATGATGGTCTTCACTACACTCCCCGAGAATCCATGTTCGTCGTTACCGGGAATGTCTACATCACTAGCCGAGTACAGAATCATGTGTAACACGTATCCTGTCTCACAATCACAAAGAACAAAAAATTTCAGGCCAAATCGGTTTCGTTTTGAGGGAATGTACTGTTTGAATGGAACACGTCCCTTGAAAAAGTACGAGAGATTCATCAACCACCAGCTTCTGTGCTGGTACGTAAAAATCTCTGAATTTTCCAATAACATCGTTCATGTAGTGCCTCACTCCGCCACAGTCTATCTTCAGGTGTTCGGTCCTGAACACTTCCAAAATGTAGACACCTGAGGAGTATCTGAAACCTGTCTCGTGACATATATTTCCCGAATAAAGGTGTTGGTATTGTATGGTCCTTGCTCCAATAGTCACTTATTGCATGTTTGTGACAGTGCTTCATCAACAAATAGAGTGCCAAAAACACATACATTTCCGCAACTGTGGTATTTTTCCAACGCTGCAGTCGTGAAGATTCTGTGATTTCCCTCTCAATCAGGTAAGCAGCATGCAGGTTCGTTTGGTGTACAATGTATTCCATGAGTGGTTCATCATAGAATGCTGTAAAATATTCCAACTCAGCCATGTCCTCACCTTGATTAGGGAAAAGGTTTGTAATCCCTACATCTTTATCGTCAAAGTGAGGAATATTAGGAATAAAATCGTCACCATCACTCCACTCAATTACACCAGGCGTCCTGCGAGATGCAGAGGAAAGACGGCGAGGAAGCGATGCATACCGGCGACCAGGAGCTGAATACAGTCTGCGAGAAGCACGGCGGCTACGTGCACGTGAGGTGGGTGCACGTAAGGTGGGTGCAGGTGAGGTGGATGCACGTAAGGTGGATGCACGTGAGGTGGATGCACGTGAACACGAGGGTCTTGGTCCCTCATGTGGTGCCATGCGGTGGCGCTTGGCTGGGCGAGATGCTGCTGACGCGACAATTTCTCGCCCAGTTACACCACTGGTACCAGCCACAGGCTCAATAACAACTATGATCTGAGTCACTAAACCCAGAAAAGGAGTCACCTCCCTCTGACTCGTCACCCTCAAACAGAAAATATCCACAGGAACTGTGAGGTCGTGGTAGAATTGGGGTAGAAACTGGCCGAGGAGGCATGGGTGAGCGTAGAGGCCTCGCCATGGCATGGCGAGCATTGTCACTCTCACTGCTGCTGCTACTATCACCCGACAACTGTGTATAATCCTCATCATTGTCTGAATCATCAAACACTTTCTTCACCTTCAGAGAATAATTCGTTGGGTGTATTTGCTCTGGGGTGAGGGATTGAGTGGTGCGTGCCCGTGAGGCGTTTGACCGTGCGCTCGCCATGGTGACTCGCTAAACTGAGGCCTCCCATGCCTTCGGTTCGTGAGCGGGAATTTTTTTCAAAATGGCCGCTGTTTACTATAGCCCCTGGGCAGCGTATGGGACCCCCAGCTACATCGCGGGCCATTCAAATCGTGCGCGGTACCCATAATCGTCATATGACGTGAAGCGCAGTTGACTGGTAAAACGATTTACACTTCATATGACGTGATGCGCACTTTAAGGGTTAAATAAATGTGTGAGCATCTGGCAGCAACCTGTTCTGATAACAACGATAACACCTCCTATTTTCTGGACATCAGGGTTTAAGAGATGCAAGCACCTGTTCGACACACAAAAGATGAGTAGTAGTACAGAGGGTCCACAAAGTGGATATGCTGCTGCTGTCACCTGGAGGGCCAGATTTCACACATAATAATGAGTTAGTAAGTTATTATGCTGTATTCTATTATATATCATATAAATACATTGCCCAATGGCAATACTGTTCAGTATTTCTTATGTCCCTTTATACAAAAAGCCGACAACCACTTTTTGTTTTTTGTTTTTACTTTTTTTCTCGTTTGTTTCTATGTGGATTTTGTTGTGACTTCTACATCTTGGAGAATACATATCAGGCACTAAGCATGTGAAGTTTGGAACAAAATTGGTTTACATAATAATCAGCCACACGTGGCCGAAGTTGTGACTTTTTTTTTTTAGCCAATTATTTGCAGAGTTCAAACACTATTCTCTTTGTCTATTTAGCTGGTATTCATGAATGAGGACCAGATGAGGGCCTTATCACTAATAAATGGGCAATAAAGTTATTGCAATATAAGTGTTTCGTTATAATAACATAAGAACATAAGAATGACGGTAACTGCAGAAGGCCTATTAGCCCATACGAGGCAGCTTATATCCACCCAATCTCATTCATATATATATGTCTAACTTACTGTTTGACAGTTTAAGGGACCCAGTGTATGTTTTTCAGTTATCCCTAACTTATCCATATATTTTGTTATTTGGGGGGGGGGTATTTTTTCGTGACTTCATTTCAACATATATTGACCTACAACTTTCACATATTCGAGTATGAATGCCAAGCAATCTTAATTATAACCTACAAGATATGTCATAAATTAGAAGTACTGTACTATATTCAATGTCGAGAACTTTAAATGCGTTTTGCTCTATGAAAAACATTTTCAACTTTGAGACTTAATAAAAAAATCAGTTTCTGACTGATTCTCACCATTTTTACATATTATGTGCAAAGTTCTTAGTGCTAAGGTTCCTAGTGAATCGATTTGTCAAAAAGCCATAACATTTGGAATTTTAAATATTTTTTTGTATAAATTTGGCACATATTTGGATGGCTACATTTAAAAAATGTTTTACAGTAAACTATACTCTAAAACAGTGATTTTCTCACTAGCAATTGAACGTTATATGCCATTCTGAGACCATAATGAATAAAATAACAATTGGTGATATTGTAAGATATTTATACCAATTTGGAATTGTGAATTTATATATATATATATATTTTTTTTTTTTTTCTTTTTTCCGTTCATGTTGTGAAGTTGATTTATAAGGAAAAGTTGGAGCATTTGCCATGAGGATTCTGCACAAAAACTGAGTGCGTATGAGGAAGTTTCGGTGCCCATGCACCAGGCCCCTTAATACGCTCACCGTCACTGGTTAATGACAATATCATGATTAATGCACTCACCATCTCTAGTTATTGACATCAACATGATTAAACACACACACTGGTAGTACAGTAATAATAAAATTGTCCTTACCATCATTAATGGGCAGAAGTTGTGTTTGCTATCGTCCTGGGTAGCAGAACAGAGACTGGAAGCAGTATTACCTGTTAGGGGAAAATAAAACAAATTTAAGGTTTCTATGACTAAAATTTTCCCACCAAAACATAGAACATATTTACCAAAAAAATTTAATTTTTTATAGGTATTGTGCTTAGAGCAGAAGGAGGGTGGGCAGAAGTAAGGAAGGTGGGCAGGAGTATGGAGGGTGGGCAGCATGAATAAGGAGGGTGGGCAGGAGTAAGGAGGGTGGGCAGGAGTAAGGAGGGTGGGCAGGAGTAAAGATGGTGGGCAGGAATAAGGAGAGTGGGCAGGAGTAAGGAGGGTGGGCAGGAATAAGGAGGGTAGCCAGGAGAAAGGAGGGTGGGCAGGAGTAAAGAGGGTAGCCAGGAGTAAGGAGGATGGGCAGGAGTAAGGAGGGTGGGCAGGAGTAAGGAGGGTGGGCAGGAATGGGGAAGGGGGTATGGGCATGTTCTCGGCTGCCTCCCCTCCCGTCTCAAACAGCCTACGTAATACAAACCACGTGCATTAACCCTTAAGCTGCTACAGCCTGGCCTATAAAAGCTGGGGCTGGGCAAAAAAATATTTGAATTATGTGAAAATTAATACTAAATGTTGAACAAATCTCCAGCTTATTTGCTTAAGCATCAAGAAAGTTTCACCCCAATGTTTTCAGAAATGTACTTTAGACAATTTTTTTTAACAAGGAGAACATTTTGTTGATAAGGAGAACAGCTCCTATAAAATGGAACTGAGGGATAATGCAGTAATAAAGAGATGCAAACACCTGTTCAATGTACAAAGAAGAATAGTAGCAAGAAGTGTCCATAAAGTGGATATGCAGCTGGTGCCTTTATAGCATTGCTGAGTAATACATAATAATACCAATAATAATGAGTATGTTATCATGCCCTATTTTGTTATATATCATAAAAATGCATTGCCTAATGTTAATATCTGTTACTTTCACCAAAGTCTAATAAATATTTTTTGGGGGTATATTTTTTTTTCTAATTTGTTTATTATCTGATGTTGTTATAACCTCTACATCCTAGAGAATGCATACCCATCCCTAACTATGTCAAGATAGAATGAAATTGGTTATCAAATAAACCAGTCACAACTGGCAGAAATTGGGACTTTGAATTTTTTCAACTGAATTTTTCACAGATTTCAAATTCTATTTTCTTTGTCTCTTTAGGCGGTTTTGATGATTAGGGACCAGATTAGGGCTTTATCACTTTTATAAAGTATACATTTTTATCCCCTAAATCATTACAATTATCCCAATATTTTGTTTTTTGAGGTTATTTTTTTCTTGACACCATTCCAACACACATTGACCTACAACTTTCACATACTCGAGTACGAATGTCAAACAACGTTTATTAAAACATATAAGTAAATTAATGAATTAGAACTACCTGATTCATTGTCGATAACTTCAATTATCTCAAAAACTAGAGTTTCAACTTTGAGTCAGCTTCAAAAATATCCAGTTTCTTGACCAATTATTCATCACATTTTACAAATAATGTGCACAGCTGTCCTGTTCTACAAATCTTATTAGAATGGACTTTTCACAAACCCTAACGTTTGAAATTATCCTTTTTCTAAATTTGGTGCATAATTCAAATCGCCACATTGACAATTTTTTTAGTAACTAAACTGAGAACATATATTCTAAATCTATGAAATGAAGATCATATACTATCTGAGAGCATAATAACACAAAGGAAGGAACATAATGGTGATAGTTTATATTTTTGCAGCTGCTTTCAAAATCTGAAAGTTTTCAATATTCACTTTTATAATTATTATTTATTTTTCTTAATTTTCAAGTTACGTTTGTGATCATTTAGACAAAGTTGCAGGATTTGCTAGTATGCACAAAAAATTGGAAAGCATTAGAGCAAATTTGAGAAATTGAACTTTGCCATCAGGTCCTGTTGTATATGTATGCCATGGACAGCTCAAGCATCATGAAAGTTTCATCCCAATATTTTTAGAAATGTATTTACAAAAAAAAATTAAAAAGGAGAACAGCTCCATTTAACTGGAACTGAGGGATAATGCAGTAATAAAGAGATGCAAGCACTTGCCCGATGCACAAAGAAGAATAGTAGCAAGAAGTGTCCACAAAGTGGATATGCAGCTGGTGCCTGTATAGCATTGCCGAGTAATACATAATAATACCAATAATAATGAGTACGTTATCATGCTCTATTTTGTTATACAGAGCACCACTTGGTTTCCGAACCCCTTGGGGACGAGACCCGTCGGTTAACATGTAAGTTCATATACGAGAAATAGAGGGGAAAAAATAAACTAGAAATGTAAAAAGAAATTTTTCTGAAAAATTCATGAAAAAACTCTAGGGAAAAAAATCGACAGGTCCATAGCATAAATGCGATCGTGTTTTGTTTGTACTCACCAATAAGTGAAGTCCTGATCCGCTTTATAAAAGTCCTTAATTGTTCCTAACTGATTATTAAGACGTCTGGCAAACATCCTCTGGATGTTTGCCAGCCTGCAGACACATCCTGCCAGCCTGCAGGCACATCCTGCCAGCCTGCAGGCACATCCTGCCAGCCTGCAGGCACATCCTGCCAGCCTGCAGGCACATCCTGCCAGCCTGCAGGCACATCCTGCCAGCCTGCAGGCACATCCTGCCAGCCTGCAGGCACATCCTGCCAGCCTGCAGGCACATCCTGCCAGCCTGCAGGCACATCCTGCCAGCCTGCAGGCACATCCTGCCAGCCTGCAGGCACATCCTGCCAGCCTGCAGGCACATCCTGCCAGTCTGCAGGCACATCCTGCCAGCCTGCAGGCACATCCTGCCTAAAATATACGATGATGTACTGTACATTTAAGAAACAAATCTGGGTCACAGGTCTGTGGAGTGTGGTTAGGCTTACGGAGTCAGCCGGTCCCTCCCCCACCACCAACACACCTCCCCCTCTCCCCCCACCCCAAACCCATACACACACACACACTCTCAAAGGTCACGTGGTTCACGGTTCACTTCAACACCCATATATCGCTTCCTGCCTGCCTGCCTCCTTCCCAGCCTGCAAGCCTGCCTGCCTCCTTCCCAGCCTGCCTGCCTGCCTGCCTGCCTCCTTCCCAGCCAGCCTGCCTGCCTGCCTCCTTCCCAGCCAGCCTGCCTGCCTGCCTCCTTCCCAGCCAGCCTGCCTGCCTGCCTCCTTCCCAGCCTGCAAGCCTGCCTGCCTCCTTCCCAGCCTGCAAGCCTGCCTGCCTCCTTCCCAGCCTGCCAGCCTGCCTGCCTCCTTCCCAGCCTGCAAGCCTGCCTGCCTCCTTCCCAGCCTGCAAGCCTGCCTGCCTCCTTCCCAGCCTGCAAGCCTGCCTGCCTCCTTCCCAGCCTGCAAGCCTGCCTGCCTCCTTCCCAGCCTGCAAGCCTGCCTGCCTGCCATCATGCTAACGGGTAGTGTGTGTTAGGCTTATCTTCGGGAATGAGCCGGTCTCGCCCCCACCACCCGCCCCCCTACATCCCATACTCTCTTTTAAAGGTCACGCGGTTCAACCGCATGACTACCACTCACTCCCTGCCTGCCAGCCTCCCTGCAAGCTAGCCTTCCTGCCTGCCTGCCTGCCTGCCTGCCTGCCTGTGCCTGCCTGCCTGTGCCTGCCTGCCTGTGCCTGCCTGCCTGCCTGCCTTTCCCTCCCTAATTCTCACTACTTCCGTCCCTTCCTGCCTACCTCCTAGCATCTCTCCCTACCTCCCCCTCCCTCTTAGCATCTCTCCCTCCCTCCCTCCTAGCATCTCTCTCTCCCTCCCTCCCTTTCTGACTAATTCTCCCCCCCTCTCACTGATTCTCCCCCCTTTCTCATACTGCCTCCCACCTAAGCTCCCTCATCCATCCACCCACTGGTCAGCCATCACTGACGCAATGCGTGCATTTGGAGCCGACATGGTGCACAGATGTTTCTTGATTGTGCAGATATGTAAAACAAAAGCACAGAATGAACATTCCAGCCTTATGGCAATTCAAAATAATAGGAATAATAGGCCGTGAATCTGTGAAGTCACAGTGGGCAAACTGGACCATCTCCCACCCACCACCACAAGCCGGCGTGACGCTTGGCGGACCCCTTCCTACCCGAACTTTGTTCGGGTAGGAAGGGGTCCGAACTTTGTTCTACCCGAACTGTTCATGCATGTTCTACCATGCTACCCGAACTTCGGGTAGCATGTTCTACCATGCTACCCGAACTTTGTTCGGGTAGCATGACTCCCCAACCCCAATCGAGAAACTGGAAGTTTCGTATAACTAAAGTTCGGAAACCAAGTGGTGCTTTGTATATCATAAAAATGCATTGCCTAATGTTAATATCTGTTACTTTCACCAATGTCCATTTTTTTGTCTCCTTTGTTTATTATCTGATTTTGTTGTAATCTCTACATCCTGGAGAGTACATACCCATCCCCAAACTATGTCAAGATAGAATGAAATTGGTCACCAAATAAATCAGTCACACCTGGCAGAACTTGGGACTGAATTTTTTGACAGTTTTTCAGATTTCAAATTCTATTTTCTTTGTATCTTTAGGTGGTTTTGATGATTAGGGACCAGATTAGGGCTTTATAACTTTTTATACAGAATACATTTTTATCCCCTAAATCCCTAGTTAATCCCTATATTTTATTTCTTGGGGAGGGGGGGTATTTTTTCTTGACCTCATTATAACACATATTGACCTAAAAGTTTAATATTCGAGTACGAATGCCAAACAACCTTTAATAAAACATATAAGTAAATTAATGAATAAGAACTAAATTATTCATTGTCGATAACTTCAACTTCAATTATCTCTAAAACTAGAGTTTCAACTTTGAGTCAGTTTTAAAAAATCCAGTTTCTGACCAATTCTCACCATTTTTTACAAATAATGTGCACAGCTGTCTCTTTTACAATCCTATTAGAATGGATTTTTCCCAAACCCTAAATGTTTGGAGTTATCAATTTTTTTTCTAAGTGTGGCATATAATTCAAATGCCACATTGACAATTTTTTTTACAGTAAACTAAACTGAAAACATACATTCTAAATCTATGAAAATGAAGATCATATACTACTCTGAGAGCATAATAACACCAAAGGAATAATTGGTGATAGTTTATATTTTTCCAACAGATTTAAAAATCTGATGTTCTCAATATTCAATTTTATAATTATTTTTTATTTCTTATCTTTTAAGTTACATTTGTGATCATTTAGACAAAGTTGCAGGAATTGCTAGTATGCACAAAAAATTGGAAAGCATTAGAGCAAATTTGAGAAACTGAACTTTGCCATCAGGTCCTGTCGTATATGCTCCCAAAATATGGTGTATATGGTCCCGAAACACTATGCGTGCTAGTGGCTTTACAAGAATGGTAATTTAACTTAATTTCTAAATTCTCTGTTAACCCCCCAATATATCTTCTTGTAAATAAATAAATAAATAAATATGTATGCCATGCACAGCTTAACCCTTCAATTGCGCATCGCATCATATGATGCTTTGACCGACTTGCAGTAAATTGCGCATCGCATCATGTGATGCTTTGGAGTACTATGCAAGATTTAAACGGCCCGCGGATACACGGGGTTCACCACACCTTCATCAGGGCTCTTGTAAACAGACGCCATTTTTTTTTAAAATCGTGGGCCAAACTCCCGGGTGTTAGGGGCCTCAGTATTGAGTCAGCTACCAAGCCTGATGCACGCAGCATGAGCTCACAGCACTGCTGTTCAGCTTGTGAAAACAACATCGCCTAAAAATGCCATAATATACTTGTTCATGCTATTATGTAGCGATGATATTATTACAGAAGACCCCTGACTGTGATAAAACTGACCAGGGTTCTGATAATAGCAGGATTGTGGTGATATTTGGCGCTGTGCGCCATGGAGGGAGGAGTAATGCTGTGGGAGGGAGGATGGTGGCGTTGTCTTTTGAGTGTGTGTGGCCACCTTTTATTGACTGCACTCACCATACCAGCTTAGTGGTTCGCTATGGTGAACACAAATGTAGATACTTATATATAACGTGTGTATAGTGTGAGATAATAGCGAGAGTAGGAGGTTGGGACCCGCCATTTTGGTGAGGGTGGAGCGTCGTCTGCAGGATTTATCATGTTGTTTACTGATGATCACGATGGTCTTTAGGCACCATACCAGTTTACTTGTACAAGTATGGTGAATAAAACAGGTAGATATTTATATATAATGTGTGTATATAGCGTAATAACACCACAAACAGTATTGTTGTAGGAGAAATATTAGTGCGTCTGGCCGTGAGGGCGGCCGCCACCAGCTGACTGTGTGAGTAGCTACATCTCTGTGCCTTTACTCACCATACAAGCTTAGATGTACAGTTATGGTGAACAAAACATGTAAATACTTACATATAACGTCTGTATATAAAAGCAAAAACAGTATGGTGGGTGGAGAATGGTGGCAAGTCAGGTGAGGGAGGGAGTGGCAGCCAGTGGCAGCCAGTCACTGCCTGCCACTGCCACTGCCACTCAGCATACCAACTTAGTGGTTCGTTATGGTTAACAAACCATGCAGATACTTACATATAACCTGTGTATATAGTGTAATAACCGACAAAGTACTTGTTCACTGTTTGATGAACATAATTGAATCAACAATATGCACACCATATTTTTGAGTACAGCGATGATTCACTCATTTTATTATATAAATTATCACACTACACACTATTGAATAATATTACAACAAAAAAACTACGAAAAATCAATCAGACATTGAAATAATTAGGTAATTATCTCTTTGTGGAAACTCTGGCCTGACAGCTGGCGATCAACAGACCGCCTGGGACGCACGCTCAGTCAGCGCCTGATTTTTGTCAAACTTCCCCGCCCTATAATGGGTAATATATGCCACTTACGATTTTTTTATTATTTTTCCCGTGATCAGTGAACACAAATTAACAGGTTAGGAAGAAAAAATAATTTTTTTTTTTTTTTTTGGTATGCGCCTGTGGGTGTCAAATGGTATATAGCTATGCGCCATTTAAGGGTTAAGTGTTAATACAGAACTGTACTGTATAAAATGTATAAAACTTCAAACTAACAATAATAATATTTTAAATAAAACAATTTGTAAGTTAATTCTATTAGAAATGTTGCTGAAAGACTTGCTGTAAAGTTAAACATAGACAATTTCAAGGCTAGCACTGAATAGGTATGTCGATTTAAAGAGAGGCAATGCATCATTAACAAGAAAATTTGTGGCGAGGCATTAAGTGCAGATGTTGGAAGTGATAATGCATATAAGTATAAACTTTCTCAGCACATGATATCTAATAATCTAAGCTGATTTTAAGTGTACAAAGCAGATGAAACAGGCTTTAACTGAAAGATATGTATATAATAAGATATATGATATTTAACTGAAACTATATATTATGAAAGATATTGTAATGAAGCTCACAACAAAGAAACAAACTAAGATTCAAAAGTTTTTGGTATGGTTTCACAGTAGGCCTACAGGACCAGCACCCAGCACTAGCAAGGACTCACCTTCCAAGGATGTCCAGGCAACTGGACCAGCACCCAGCACTAGCAAGGACTCACCTTCCAAGGATGCTCAGGCAACTGGACCAGCACCCAGCACTAGCAAGGACACACCTTCTGAGGATGCCCAGGCCACTAGACCAGCACCCAGCACTAGCCATAACTTACCTGGGAGTGCCAATTGAGCTGTACAGCACAGTTTTAATGACATTAAATGTACAAAGTGTAGTTTATATGATATAAGTGTACTGCAGTAGTGTGATTCTAGTGGTCTGTACTTTATGTACAGACTGTAGTGTATAATGTACATTTGTTAGAAAAGTTACTGTTCTTTAAACAATTTATATTCATATGTGTGGCACTCTCAGGATATTAAGGCTAACAAAGTTTGCACTACAAAACTCAACTGGTAGGGTAAGTACAGTACTGTAACGTGTAATATCAATTTATTTCATTGCAATTCAAATTCTTTGTTATTTAAATTTTTCAAAAGGCAAATGTGTACTGGCATATGTATTATTAATTTTTTTTTGGGGGGGAAGGGGAATGCTGGGGCCGGATTGATGGAATGAATTCCACACTGAAATGAATCGGCTACGCCCCCATATAGTTCGTTCAAGCGAGGGCACACTGTATTACTCATATAATTTCTACATTTACTGTCTACATTTAATGTCATTTAATTTCATGCATTTCTTTGATAAAATGTTTACTCGTATCCTTTATGATCTTGGTTATTTGTAAGTGTTGGCCCCATTAACCTTAAATTATAGTATGTTTATGTTACTCTATGTTCTGATATGTTCCAAGAAAATGTCATGAGGAGCAGTTCTAAATTACACCTTGTATTTCCATTCTGTAATTAATGTAAATAAACTACTGTACTGTTGCTAGAACTACTGACTCCATAATGTAATAATCTATGCCTGTACTCTGACTATACTCTGTACCTGTAAAGTAAGGCTGTAAAGTACCTGTACACATTTTTTGTCAATTTTACTGTAAATTATCTACTTAAAATTATCTGTTAGTTTAAGGACTTCCCCGAAACTCTATGCGTGCTAGTGGCTTTACAAGAATGTAAAATCAACTTCATTTCTATGTTCTCTCTTAACCCCCAATGTACCTTCTTGTATATAAATAAATAAATGCTTGTCATCCTTATGTATCACCTTTGTATTAATTTTTTATTTTCCTTGAACATTCTCATTTTGTTAGCTTACTTCTCTTATAGTATTAAGTGTTTTACCCCATCACAACAATAATTAAAAAATTTCTATATTACTATTAATTTTGCCCGAAACGCTTTGTGTAATAGTGCCTTCATTAGTACAGTATGTGTAACTGCTGTCCCTTCAATTGAACAATACTCTTATTACACATAGAAATCACAATAGCGTGATGCATCAAATTTTTTTATTTATTTATTTAATTATTTAATTATTTATATACAAGAAGGTACATTGGGTTTGTGAGAATACATAGCATGGTATTTACAATCTTGTAAAGCCACTAGTATGCGCAGCGTTTCGGGCAGGTCCTTAATCTAACAGATAATTTTAAGTAGGTAAATTCTAGCGGAATTGATAAAATGATAACAGATACATTGCAAGAAAGAAAAAAAGTTAGATGAGAGAGATTAGTAGGAATATTAGAGCACATTGGTATATTAAAGTTCTGATTGATTGCATTGACAGCTTGATTGGTAATTTAAACAAAGATTAATAGGCACCATACAGCAAATTGAAAGCACATATAAGAAGACAGCAATGATCACAATGGTAAAGTTGTTTGGGTTGGGTTCATGAAGATTGGGAGATTGGGTAGCACTAGATACATTGCAATTTTAAAGCAACAAGGTAAAAAAACTATGCAGATGAGATTAGGTACTTTTTAGTTTTGTTTTTGAATGACACAAAAGTTGGACAGCTTTTCAATTCATTAGGGAGTGAGTTCCATAGACTAGATCCCATTATTTGCATAGATTGTGTGTATAGATTAAGTTTGACTCTGGGGATAACAAAGCGATATTTATTTCTGTTGTGGTGATAATGGGTCCTATTATATCTGTCCAGGGAGAGTTTCAGAACATAATTTGCATTTAAGAACAGGCCTTTGTAAATGTAGTTGACACAAGAGAATGTGTGGAGTGAGATTATGTTTAGCATGTTTAGGGAGTTAAACAAGGGGGCCGAGTGTTGTCTGAAAACAGAATTTGTTATTATTCTGATAGCAGATTTTTGCTGGGGGATGATGGACCTGAGGTGGTTTGCAGTGGTTGAACCCCATGCACAGATACCATAATTAAGATAGTGATAGATTAGTGCATAATATAGTGAGATGAGAGCAGAGTTAGGTACATAGTATCTGATTTTGGAGAGTATACCAACTGTTTTAGAGACTTTCTTAGTTATGTGTTGTATGTAGGTGCTGAAGTTGAGTCTCTTATCTAGGAATAGGCCAAGAAACTTTCCATCATTTCTATTACTAATGTTAACATTGTCTGTGTGAAGCTGAATTGCATTTGTTGATTTGCTTCCAAATAAGATGTAGTAGGTCTTTTCTATGTTAAGTGTTAGTTTGTTGGTTGACATCCATAAGTGGACTTTTTTTTAGTTCATTATTAACAGCATTATTTAGTGTATGTGGGTTGGGGTTAGAGTAGATAAAGGTAGTATCATCAGCAAACAATATAGGTTTCAGAATGTTGGTGACATTAGGCAGACCAATGATGTATATAAGAAATAGGAGAGGTCCCAAGATGCTGCCCTGTGGCACTCCAATGGTTATTGGTAGAGTAGGAGAGGATATATCATTGATAACTACACATTGGTGTCTATCACTAAGATAGGATTGGATATAGTCCAGGGCATGGCCTCGGACTCCATAATGATGCAATTTACATAAGAGGTAGTTGTGATTAACAGTATCAAAGGCCTTTTTCAGGTTAATGAAGAGTCCAATCGTTAACTCATTTTTGTCAAGGGCTGAGTAAATTATATCAAGGAGACTAATAATTGCGTTGCTAGTACTCTTTTTGGGAACGGAAGCCAACCTGACAGGGGCCGGGTATGTCGAATTTTACAAGGTAGGAGTAGAGCTGTTTGTAGATAATTTTTTCAAATATTTTTGATAGTATGGGTAGGTTTGATATGAACAAATTTGAAATGAGTTTGTTTGTTTGTTTGTTTCATTTCAAGTTTGATATGAACAAATCCACAAGAGCCGTGACGATGGTTCGAACCTACGTCCGAGTGTGTGTAATGAAGTAAGGGCGAAGAGGTAGAACAGATTATTGACAGAGCTCAGGTGCATGGGGGAATTGTGTAAAAACCTGGTTTGTGTCTTGGAGAGACTGCAGGATCCGTGGTAGGTCAAGTTGATTTCTCGGTTGCAATTCTTATCCGTGTCATAGCTCAGTCGATTAACCACCATGCTGCGCCGAGTTTATTGTGAAATTCCCCCTGTGCGCATGAAATAAAGTGTTCCCAAAAATTCATTTTTTCTTTGTAAAATGATAAATTCCCTTCCCAGAACATGTCTGTGAGGAGATGGTTCACCAGCTCACTTACAATAGTGCTCTTATGCCTGTGGAGGCCAGTACACTTGTTAAGTGTGCGGACTTAAGCTTGGTAACCAGCAACCGAAACATCTAGTGTTTGGGCTCATGTGAGAGCCCCAGTCATCAGCAGTCCAGAAATGTTACCCTGGCCGGAGTAGCACGTCTGTGGACAGAGATATGCCGATAGCATCATCTCATAGCATGATGATATGAGAGTAGCAGAGATATGCCGATAGCAACCAGGAGGCCTGGTCGACGACCGGGCCGCGGGGACACTAAGCCCCGGAAGCACCTCAAGGTAACCTCATTGTATGGCTTGAGCGAGACTCAACTTTGCGCGGGAACAGCTAGGCCCGAGGCGTGGGGTGAGCTGTGGGCCACCCGCGCGCTAGCCAGTCGTCGTCATGGAAACAGCCGCCATCTTAGTAAACATCTTGAGCCGCCATGTTATTCGGCCATCTTGGAGTTGCCCTAGGGGCTGTGCTACACCGTCGCTGATTGGTTGAGAGGGGTAGGCCACTGTATGCCTTCCTCTCATTGGTTATTTCGAGGAGAACGCGGGTGTAAGCGTCATTCTGAACATAGCTGCCACTTTGTCAAGACGCTCTCTGTACTCAATTCGGCCAAATTGAGTATAGGGCGTCGTGGTGGCTTGATTACTCAACTGCTTCACCTCCTGCTTCATCGACGATGGGGGTCGTCACAGAATCCGGCCGAAGTTGTTGCTTGGATTGGAGAAAGACATTGTGTACAGTGGGTAGAGGTACAGTGATCTGGGATTGTGGGGTAATGTGCATACGAGCAGTAACAGACTTGCAGATCCCATACCAGTGATTATTAATAATACCTGCTAGTACTCTGTAGCAGTCGATGGGAACGGGGAAATTCCTGTCAGAGTTTTAAGGCAGATTTCCCATGTTTGTGTAAGATGCTATCGTTGTGCGCGTCACCTGGGTACGAACGCCTCACTTTACCGGTGGGTCGAGGGTGCGAACCGAGCCGTGTTGTGAGTGGGAGGGGTTCGAGTGTGCGCCAATTGTACGTTAAATACCACGTGATGTACTATCACCGCCTACGCCACCTACTACTGCCGTGACTGAGCCAGCCACCCGTAGCGGGGTGCCTGATGTATGGGAATGGTGTGTAAGCCGGCAGTATGAATGAGTAAATACCTATGTGTGTATTTCTGGTGATCAGTTAGTCTCTTAAAGCTTGAATTCGAAGTCAGGTGTTCCGTCCACATTGTCACGCAGCACCTGTGGAGGTGAAGTGAAGTGTGGACGAGGAGATAATCACCCTTTATTGTCATCTTGTCAGTCCAGAGGGACTTACCTCTTGTGTACACAGACGTACAGTGCGTGTGTGTGTGTGTGTGGGTACACACGGGAACAGAGTATACATAGATTAGCCACGGACAGAGAGGATGTCCATGTAATAATTATATTATTCCATTGTGATAATTAAATCATTTTTGATCGTCCGTGGGATGGAGTGATATCATTTCCATGTGTAGTCTTGCAGGTGTGGAATTCCAACACTGAGCGCTCAGGTTAATGTGTGTGTAACGTCAGTGATTCCTGGCAATGATTATTATGGAGTGTACCACAGTGTGGTCTTAATTTCTTGTATTGTTCCCAGGGACGTGACAAGTGTGATTTTTATATATATATATATATATATATATATATATATATATATATATATATATATATATATATATATATATATATAAAATTTTAAGATGAATAGGAAAACCAGGGATATACTGAACATCTTGTATCAGAATCTTTACTTTAAAAAACATAACGTTTCGAATACTTCTCGTATTCATCATCAGATCTAAAAGAAAAAACAGAAATCACAATCAAATAGCTGGTAAACAAAGAACTCATACTGAATATAATTGCCTATCAAAGAAAGGAAAATGCTTAAAAAACAAAACACTTAAGCGCACTTAAAGTGATCAATACAAATAAAACTTATTAACTGTCACATATATTAAAACTAATTTAAAATCCATTAAACTACAAGATGAAATTTATAACTACTAAAACAAACCATTCCATTAACTTACGTGAAGTGATCAGAAGTGAATCTTGATACCTAACACATAGATACTAAACACTATAACAAATATTTATATAATGACTACAAATCTACAAGAAATGTATGTAAAATACAAGCAGAATAAACGACAATTATAAAGTACAAACCAAAATCATATAAAAAACTCAAATATTAAATAAAATTAAATACCAAAAAATGTATTATATATCCTAAATAAAAGATTATATTAATGTACAATGTTAGGACTTGAAATAAGTAAGAAAGGGCAAAGACATGGTAAACTAAACAAAATTAAACTACCAAAATAAACTAAAAATCAAATTACAGGGCCTACTGTGCACTATACAGTGTACAATTGAACAGCTGAAAGGTTGCTATTTAACAGAGGCCGCAGCTCCTTTATATATAAGGATTCCATTACTCTCAAATCTGACTGGACCAGTGTCATATTGAGAAATTTAGAGTATCTTAATGCACAACATAGTAATATACGGTTTACTGCAGAGTGTGAAGTTGATAATTCATTGTCGTTTCTTGATGTAAAAGTGAATAACCTCAATGGGTTCAACACTAATGTTTTTAGGAAACCAACCTTTACTGGTTTAGGTTTAAATTTTAATTCCTTTGTTCCTGATATTTTTAAGAAAAATGCTATTAACACTCTACTGAATAGGGCCTTTGTTTTATGTTCTAATTGGAATAACTTTGATCAGGAAATTAATTTTCTTGTGAAATTTTTTTCAAATAATGGTTATCCTGTGCATATGGTTTATACTTTTATAAGGAATTTCTTAAATAAGAAGTTTCACCCATCGTGTAGGATTACTACAGTGGAAAGGGATCTTAAATATATTAAATTACCATTTTATGGCAGTATTAGCTTTTCTGTAAGGAGTCGTTTGAGGAGACTGTTGCAGCAGTGTTATCCTCAAGTAGACTTTAGATTTATTTTTGTCAACACAAATACCATAGGCTCTTATTTTAAATTTAAAGATAAAGTGCCTACCCCCTTGTGCTCAAATGTCGTATATATAATTGTTCCAGCTGTAATGCTGGATATGTCGGGAGTTCCATTCGGAACTTTAAGATTAGGATACTTGAGCACCGGGGATTATCTTTTAGGACTGGATTACCATTGTCTAAACCAGCATTTTCGGAGATTAGAAACCATTGTTATGAGTTTGATCATTCTCTGCTGGAATCTGATTTTAAAATTCTGGACACTTGTATGAATGGCCAGTCAGATTTGAGAGTAATGGAATCCTTATATATAAAGGAGCTGCGGCCTCTGTTAAATAGCAACCTTTCAGCTGTTCAATTGTACACTGTATAGTGCACAGTAGGCCCTGTAATTTGATTTTTAGTTTATTTTGGTAGTTTAATTTTGTTTAGTTTACCATGTCTTTGCCCTTTCTTACTTATTTCAAGTCCTAACATTGTACATTAATATAATCTTTTATTTAGGATATATAATACATTTTTTGGTACTTAATTTTATTTAATATTTGAGTTTTTTATATGATTTTGATTTGTACTTTATAATTGTCGTTTATTCTTCTTGTATTTTACATACATTTCTTGTAGATTTGTAGTCATTATATAAATATTTGTTATAGTGTTTAGTATCTATGTGTTAGGTATCAAGTTTCACTTCTGATCACTTCACGTAAGTTAATGGAATGGTTTGTTTTAGTAGTTATAAATTTCATCTTGTAGTTTAATGGATTTTAAATTAGTTTTAATATATGTGACAGTTAATAAGTTTTATTTGTATTGATCACTTTAAGTGCGCTTAAGTGTTTTGTTTTTTAAGCATTTTCCTTTCTTTGATAGGCAATTATATTCAGTATGAGTTCTTTGTTTACCAGCTATTTGATTGTGATTTCTGTTTTTTCTTTTAGATCTGGTGATGAATACGAGAAGTATTCGAAACGTTATGTTTTTTAAAGTAAAGATTCTGATACAAGATATATATATATATATATATATATATATATATATATATATATATATATATATATATATATATATATATATATATATATATATTAGTATATTTTGGTAGCAGTCTTTCCTGTAGACATATATTATTAAATATGACCGAAAAAGTAAGATTAATAATTCTAACACGAATTTTCTCAATCTTTCGTACATTACGCTTCACTGTTGGAGGTAAATCAAAAATCACTTCTCCAAAATTCATTTTTTATTTCTAGTCTGACGCGACACGGGCGCGTTTCGTAAAACTTATTACATTTTCAAAGACTTCACAAATACACAACTGATTAGAACTTACGTCTCTCTGATATTATATCTACATTTGAGTGAGGTGGGAAGGGTGATGTGGCATTAACACAAGACAGAACAGGAGGGGATATTAATAGGGTATTAAAAGTATCAACACAAGACAGAACAGAAACAATGGGTATTGAATAGAAGTGTTTGTAGAAAGCCTATTGGTCCATATTTCTTGATGCTTCTATATTGGAGCAGAGTCTTGAGGTGGGTAGAATATAGTTGTGCAATAATTGGCTGTTGATTGCTGGTGTTGACTTCTTGATGTGTAGTGCCTCGCAAACGTCAAGCCGCCTGCTATCGCTGTATCTATCGATGATTTCTGTGTTGTTTACTAGGATTTCTCTGGCGATGGTTTGGTTATGGGAAGAGATTATATGTTCCTTAATGGAGCCCTGTTGCTTATGCATCGTTAAACGCCTAGAAAGAGATGTTGTTGTCTTGCCTATATACTGGGTTTTTTGGAGCTTACAGTCCCCAAGTGGGCATTTGAAGGCATAGACGACGTTAGTCTCTTTTAAAGCGTTCTGTTTTATGTCTGGAGAGTTTCTCATGAGTAGGCTGGCCGTTTTTCTGGTTTTATAGTAAATCGTCAGTTGTATCCTCTGATTTTTGTCTGTAGGGATAACGTTTCTATTAACAATATCTTTCAGGACCCTTTCCTCCGTTTTATGAGCTGTGGAAAAGAAGTTCCTGTAAAATAGTCTAATAGGGGGTATAGGTGTTGTGTTAGTTGTCTCTTCAGAGGTTGCATGGCTTTTCACTTTCCTTCTTATGATGTCTTCGATGAAACCATTGGAGAAGCCGTTATTGACTAGGACCTGCCTTACCCTACAGAGTTCTTCGTCGACTTGCTTCCATTCTGAGCTGTGGCTGAGAGCACGGTCGACGTATGCGTTAACAACACTCCTCTTGTACCTGTCGGGGCAGTCGCTGTTGGCATTTAGGCACATTCCTATGTTTGTTTCCTTAGTGTAGACTGCAGTGTGGAAACCTCTGCCCTTTTCCATGACTGTTACATCTAGAAAAGGCAGCTTCCCATCCTTTTCCGTCTCGTAAGTGAAACACAGCACGGAACTCTGCTCAAATGCCTCCTTCAGCTCCTGCAGATGTCTGACATCAGGTACCTGTGTAAAAATGTCGTCAACATACCTGCAGTATATGGCCGGTTTCAAGTTCATGTCGACTAAGACTTTTTGCTCGATGGTACCCATGTAGAAGTTTGCAAACAGGACACCTAGGGGAGAACCCATGGCAACCCCATCTACTTGCTTATACATGTGCCCATCCGGGCTCAAGAAGGGTGCCTCTTTAGTACAAGCTTGGAGTAGTTTCCTCAGAATACTTTCTGGCATGTCAAGAGGAGTACAGGCTGGATCACGATACACTCTGTCGGCTATCATTCCGATTGTCTCGTCCACAGGTACGTTGGTAAACAGCGATTCTACGTCCAACGAGGCTCTTATCCCTGTGGCCCGTGTGCCCCGCAGTAAGTCCACAAATTCCTTTGGAGACTTCAGGCTGAAGGCGCAAGGAACATAAGGAGTCAGCAGGCCGTTGAGTCGCTTCGCCAGTCTGTACGTGGGTGTGGGTATCTGGCTAATGATTGGCCGAAGTGGGTTTCCAGGCTTGTGCGTCTTGACATTTCCATACGCATATCCAGGTTTATATTCCCCAATGATCTTTGGCAGGTGGAGTCCGGATTTCTTGGCGTTCACAGTTTCGATCAGTTTGTTGACCTTTGCTTTTAATTCGGCTGTAGTGTCCTTCGTTACCCTTTGGAACTTAGTTTGGTCAGAGAGTATGATGTTCATTTTCGCCAGATATTCGTCTTTTTTAAGAATGACATATATTGGCGACTTGTCACCTCTCCTGACAACTATCTCCTTGTTCTCACGAAGGCTTTTAGCTGCCGCTTTAAGCTCGGGGGGACAGTATGGTGCTTCTGTAGTTGCCTCGATTTTTTCCTCCTTCTGCAATAAGTTCTGCTTGTAAGGTATCTTTGGTAGTGACCTTCTTTTGTGTCTCGAGGTCGAATATGTCGTCCAACAGAATTTCCAACTCTACTTTCTGGGCCATTTCACTCGGTCTGGACATAACATGACAGTTTATGCCCAGATTTAGGAGAGTGACTTGGTCCTCAGTGAGGTTAATTCCTGCAAGGTTCAGGAAGCCATCTCTTGGTCGTGGAATTGCCATAGGTCCTCCATATAATGTTGTTAGTTTCTTGATAATCCTTGTTTCAGTGCTGAGGTGATGTTGGTCTGTGAGGATGTCGAGGTGTTGTTCAATGCGGGTACGGATACTATGGTCGATGTTGCTATTTCTCCACTCGTTTGTAGCATGAAGTAGTTGCGTTTTGTTGTCTTTGATTTCATTCTCTGCCTTGTATATCTGATCACGAATCAGATCCTGGCGATATTTTATCGTGAAGGCTTGATTCCTTGCTGCTGGGTCGTGCACTTTAATATTAGTATATTTTGGTAGCAGTCTTTCCTGTAGACATATATTATTAAATATGACCGAAAAAGTAAGATTAATAATTCTAACACGAATTTTCTCAATCTTTCGTACATTACGCTTCACTGTTGGAGGTAAATAAAAAATCACTTCTCCAAAATTCATTTTTTATTTCTAGTCTGACGCGACACGGGCGCGTTTCGTAAAACTTATTACATTTTCAAAGACTTCACAAATACACAACTGATTAGAACTTACGTCTCTCTGATATTATATCTACATTTGAGTGAGGTGGGAAGGGTGATGTGGCATTAACACAAGACAGAACAGGAGGGGATATTAATAGGGTATTAAAAGTATCAACACAAGACAGAACAGAAACAATGGGTATTGAATAGAAGTGTTTGTAGAAAGCCTATTGGTCCATATTTCTTGATGCTTCTATATTGGAGCAGAGTCTTGAGGTGGGTAGAATATAGTTGTGCAATAATTGGCTGTTGATTGCTGGTGTTGACTTCTTGATGTGTAGTGCCTCGCAAACGTCAAGCCGCCTGCTATCGCTGTATCTATCGATGATTTCTGTGTTGTTTACTAGGATTTCTCTGGCGATGGTTTGGTTATGGGAAGAGATTATATGTTCCTTAATGGAGCCCTGTTGCTTATGCATCGTTAAACGCCTAGAAAGAGATGTTGTTGTCTTGCCTATATACTGGGTTTTTTGGAGCTTACAGTCCCCAAGTGGGCATTTGAAGGCATAGACGACGTTAGTCTCTTTTAAAGCGTTCTGTTTTATGTCTGGAGAGTTTCTCATGAGTAGGCTGGCCGTTTTTCTGGTTTTATAGTAAATCGTCAGTTGTATCCTCTGATTTTTGTCTGTAGGGATAACGTTTCTATTAACAATATCTTTCAGGACCCTTTCCTCCGTTTTATGAGCTGTGGAAAAGAAGTTCCTGTAAAATAGTCTAATAGGGGGTATAGGTGTTGTGTTAGTTGTCTCTTCAGAGGTTGCATGGCTTTTCACTTTCCTTCTTATGATGTCTTCGATGAAACCATTGGAGAAGCCGTTATTGACTAGGACCTGCCTTACCCTACAGAGTTCTTCGTCGACTTGCTTCCATTCTGAGCTGTGGCTGAGAGCACGGTCGACGTATGCGTTAACAACACTCCTCTTGTACCTGTCGGGGCAGTCGCTGTTGGCATTTAGGCACATTCCTATGTTTGTTTCCTTAGTGTAGACTGCAGTGTGGAAACCTCTGCCCTTTTCCATGACTGTTACATCTAGAAAAGGCAGCTTCCCATCCTTTTCCGTCTCGTAAGTGAAACGCAGCACGGAACTCTGCTCAAATGCCTCCTTCAGCTCCTGCAGATGTCTGACATCAGGTACCTGTGTAAAAATGTCGTCAACATACCTGCAGTATATGGCCGGTTTCAAGTTCATGTCGACTAAGACTTTTTGCTCGATGGTACCCATGTAGAAGTTTGCAAACAGGACACCTAGGGGAGAACCCATGGCAACCCCATCTACTTGCTTATACATGTGCCCATCCGGGCTCAAGAAGGGTGCCTCTTTAGTACAAGCTTGGAGTAGTTTCCTCAGAATACTTTCTGGCATGTCAAGAGGAGTACAGGCTGGATCACGATACACTCTGTCGGCTATCATTCCGATTGTCTCGTCCACAGGTACGTTGGTAAACAGCGATTCTACGTCCAACGAGGCTCTTATCCCTGTGGCCCGTGTGCCCCGCAGTAAGTCCACAAATTCCTTTGGAGACTTCAGGCTGAAGGCGCAAGGAACATAAGGAGTCAGCAGGCCGTTGAGTCGCTTCGCCAGTCTGTACGTGGGTGTGGGTATCTGGCTAATGATTGGCCGAAGTGGGTTTCCAGGCTTGTGCGTCTTGACATTTCCATACGCATATCCAGGTTTATATTCCCCAATGATCTTTGGCAGGTGGAGTCCGGATTTCTTGGCGTTCACAGTTTCGATCAGTTTGTTGACCTTTGCTTTTAATTCGGCTGTAGTGTCCTTCGTTACCCTTTGGAACTTAGTTTGGTCAGAGAGTATGATGTTCATTTTCGCCAGATATTCGTCTTTTTTAAGAATGACATATATTGGCGACTTGTCACCTCTCCTGACAACTATCTCCTTGTTCTCACGAAGGCTTTTAGCTGCCGCTTTAAGCTCGGGGGGACAGTATGGTGCTTCTGTAGTTGCCTCGATTTTTTCCTCCTTCTGCAATAAGTTCTGCTTGTAAGGTATCTTTGGTAGTGACCTTCTTTTGTGTCTCGAGGTCGAATATGTCGTCCAACAGAATTTCCAACTCTACTTTCCGGGCCATTTCACTCGGTCTGGACATAACATGACAGTTTATGCCCAGATTTAGGAGAGTGACTTGGTCCTCAGTGAGGTTAATTCCTGCAAGGTTCAGGAAGCCATCTCTTGGTCGTGGAATTGCCATAGGTCCTCCATATAATGTTGTTAGTTTCTTGATAATCCTTGTTTCAGTGCTGAGGTGATGTTGGTCTGTGAGGATGTCGAGGTGTTGTTCAATGCGGGTACGGATACTATGGTCGATGTTGCTATTTCTCCACTCGTTTGTAGCATGAAGTAGTTGCGTTTTGTTGTCTTTGATTTCATTCTCTGCCTTGTATATCTGATCACGAATCAGATCCTGGCGATATTTTATCGTGAAGGCTTGATTCCTTGCTGCTGGGTCGTGCACTTTAATATTAGTATATTTTGGTAGCAGTCTTTCCTGCAGACATATATTATTAAATATGACCGAAAAAGTAAGATTAATAATTCTAACACGAATTTTCTCAATCTTTCGTACATTACGCTTCACTGTTGGAGGTAAATCAAAAATCACTTCTCCAAAATTCATTTTTTATTTCTAGTCTGACGCGACACGGGCGCGTTTCGTAAAACTTATTACATTTTCAAAGACTTCACAAATACACAACTGATTAGAACTTACGTCTCTCTGATATTATATCTACATTTGAGTGAGGTGGGAAGGGTGATGTGGCATTAACACAAGACAGAACAGGAGGGGATATTAATAGGGTATTAAAAGTATCAACACAAGACAGAACAGAAACAATGGGTATTGAATAGAAGTGTTTGTAGAAAGCCTATTGGTCCATATTTCTTGATGCTTCTATATTGGAGCGGAGTCTTGAGGTGGGTAGAATATAGTTGTGCAATAATTGGCTGTTGATTGCTGGTGTTGACTTCTTGATGTGTAGTGCCTCGCAAACGTCAAGCCGCCTGCTATCGCTGTATCTATCGATGATTTCTGTGTTGTTTACTAGGATTTCTCTGGCGATGGTTTGGTTATGGGAAGAGATTATATGTTCCTTAATGGAGCCCTGTTGCTTATGCATCGTTAAACGCCTAGAAAGAGATGTTGTTGTCTTGCCTATATACTGGGTTTTTTGGAGCTTACAGTCCCCAAGTGGGCATTTGAAGGCATAGACGACGTTAGTCTCTTTTAAAGCGTTCTGTTTTGTGTCTGGAGAGTTTCTCATGAGTAGGCTGGCCGTTTTTCTGGTTTTATAGTAAATCGTCAGTTGTATCCTCTGATTTTTGTCTGTAGGGATAACGTTTCTATTAACAATATCTTTCAGGACCCTTTCCTCCGTTTTATGAGCTGTGGAAAAGAAGTTCCTGTAAAATAGTCTAATAGGGGGTATAGGTGTTGTGTTAGTTGTCTCTTCAGAGGTTGCATGGCTTTTCACTTTCCTTCTTATGATGTCTTCGATGAAACCATTGGAGAAGCCGTTATTGACTAGGACCTGCCTTACCCTACAGAGTTCTTCGTCGACTTGCTTCCATTCTGAGCTGTGGCTGAGAGCACGGTCGACGTATGCGTTAACAACACTCCTCTTGTACCTGTCGGGGCAGTCGCTGTTGGCATTTAGGCACATTCCTATGTTTGTTTCCTTAGTGTAGACTGCAGTGTGGAAACCTCCGCCCTTTTCCATGACTGTTACATCTAGAAAAGGCAGCTTCCCATCCTTTTCCGTCTCGTAAGTGAAACGCAGCACGGAACTCTGCTCAAATGCCTCCTTCAGCTCCTGCAGATGTCTGACATCAGGTACCTGTGTAAAAATGTCGTCAACATACCTGCAGTATATGGCCGGTTTCAAGTTCATGTCGACTAAGACTTTTTGCTCGATGGTACTGTTACGGTGCCCTCTCCTATTTCTTTCGTTTGCCGGCTTAAAGAGTCATATCAGCTCTCCCTACTGATTCTCTGAGGTTCAGGGAGTCTAGTGATATATGTGGCGACCAGACCGGCTGCCATTTAATGGAAGGAGGTTATATTATAAGTTGTAAATAAAGGAAAATTGGCGCCCTGTTATAAAATGAAACAGTATCCCCTACGGCAGATATGACCTTTTGGAAGGGAGACAAGCCGATCGCGGATTGGCCGACGTAGGTCGCGGGCGACAAATCAGGGCCCGCCATGACGTCACCGAGTGCCCCGGGCGGCGCCAACGTCAGAGTTGTACTGACCGTGGAAGCGACAGGACGCGCCTCGGTCTGCTCTCAGGATTGGAGGCTCTGCAAGCCTTGTTCAGTGGATTGAGCTGGCTGTCGCAGCATCCCAGTTATTGGAGACCCTGCGCTTCTGGGAAGCAAAAGAGGAACCAAGTTCAGTGAGCAGAGAAGTGCCCAAACTTGGAAAATAGTCGGCGACGACGCTGGGCGGCGCCGCTGGCTGGACGTTGAGGTCTGGAAGGTGGGCGAGCAAGCTAGCTGTGACTGGGGTCACATCCACTGAGAATCTTGGAAGGACGACACCGTGCCTAGGACAAGGAGCGACGCCCTGTGGGAGAGGCGAGTGTGGGGAAAAATAGTGATTAGCTCAGCGCCCATCGATGAACCAGGATTGGGGCAGCTGAATCTCAGGGATTGGAACGGCGACGACGCGAAGGCTTCACGACACCTGAGGACCTGTGGAACGCCCTGGATCGTCGAGGATCGACCCAAGGAAGCGTGGGAACCTCACACCATCGAGGGACAGGCGTCGTGAGCCAGGAGTGTAAGGTAGATCATTTTTCCCTCCCATTACCCCTTGTATGAGTAGGCTAGTTAGGCCACAATATTTACTTGTGTATGTGGCAGCAAGACTTTATTACTTTAATAGTAGAATAGGCTGCAAGGCAGCTTGTGTCCAGGACTGTCAGAGAGGACAGTGTGTATGGATGGCAGGACAGTGAAGAAGAGGTGCCGACGTGGTGAAGAGGCCCTCCTGTGAGAGTGTGAGACTCCTGTCTTCCTGCCCAGTTGAAGGAGTGTTGGAGGTCGTGGAAGAAGAGGCTGACGATCTCCAGACTCATTATCCATATTCCATATTCATGTATTACTTGTGATTGTGTGTGTGTGTTCATGTAATTTGCGTCAGTAAATCCACACATTTTATTACTGTGTTTGAGTGTGCCTCCATTTGTGATATTTCTCTATGAGCATACATTTCTGGCTACAAACGATATATGATACACCCACTGAACTGCATTGCTGGGGTGCAGATATAATAACCCAGCTGGCGACCTTGCTAAGAGGAAGATAGAGAAGACAGGCGGGAAAGGAGTTCCTGCAACCTTTTTTTGTCTGGCAGGCAAGACTCAGGGAGGTTATGGTTATAGGTAAGCCTGAGTCTTCCTTCACTCCCCCACGGGTCTAGGCCGGAACTGTTAACAGCAGTTTCCCCGTGGTTGACTGAAGGGCTTCCAGGGTGAATCAGTGGCACCCCTTTGTGGTGGAAGCAAAGACCTGCGGAGGTGGGCATTGTTGGTCCTATCTTGTGTGACCAAGGAGACTCCGGTGAATCCAGGGAGTCGGAGGGGCTGAGTATTTGGGCCCTTTGAGCCCCTAGCAGTTAGTGTTAGCAGAGCCCCGGACCGCCCACCCCCACGTGACAAGAGAACTGGCGACCTCGCCAGGATTCGAACCCCAGTAGCCAAGAACTGGGAACTTCGCCAGGAAGCGTGGATCAAGCTACAGTGTGGACCAAATTGCAAGACAAGTGTTGCCAGGGTACTAATACAGTGTGGCCAGTGAATTCGGTGGTACTGTTACTCAACCAGCTAAGGGACTGAAACGGTGAAATTAGTGCCTACTAACTTGTCTGTGCTGTCGTGTATGCTCAATGATATAGAGATGGAGGAAGACAAAGTAAGAAATTTATTGACACAAGGGACGAGAGAATTTTGGAAGAGTGTACCAAGGCCCAGCTCCAACAAGTGGCAAACCACTTTGGGATCAGGTTGAGGACGACTAAGGTAGCGGAGCGAAGGATAGAGATCATGGCACAGCTCACAGCTCGAGAGGAAGCGACGGGAGAGGAGCCATCTCAAGAGGAGCCGTCCCGAGGAGAGCCGTCGCAAGGTGAACCGTCCCGACTAGGGCCACCCCAAGCGCCTACCAGTGTGGAGAGAATTCACAGTGAACATGGGAGCAGTGGAAGGTCCAGCTGTAGTAAGAGGAGCCTGCAACTGGAAATAATGAAGATGCAACTGGAAGCCCAGCTGCGACGAGAGGAAAGAGAAGCGCAAATGCAGCGAGAGGAACGTGCAGCTGAGCTGCAGCGAGAGGAACGTGCAGCTGAGCTGCAGCGAGAGGAACGTGCAGCTGAGCTGCAGCGAGGTGAGCGAGAAGCACGGCTGCAGCTGCAGCGAGAAGAAGGAGAGAGACAACTGCGACTGGAGGAGATAAAGGCAAAGAAAGAAGTCGAATTGCGTCGCGTTGAACGTGGTCTGCCCTCACTACCTGCACGGCGGGATGACCTCAAGGTAAGGGAACGTGACTTACCTACGTTCGAACCACAAGAAGCTGAGGCGTTCTTCGAACACTTTGAACGGATAGCGACTCTGAAGGAGTGGCCGGAAGATGATTGGGCTGCTCTGGTCCAGGGCAGGTTGACTGGTGAGGCCCGGGAAGCCTATAACATGCTGGACCTAGAGGAGTGTACTAGTTATGACGCGATTAAGAATGCGGTTCTCCACTCATTCCGGCTGACTCCGGAGATGTACCGGAAGCGGTTCAGAGAGTGTACAAGAGCGTCGGGAAAGACTTACGCCGAGACCGCCAGGGATATGGAACGGAAATTCCTACGATGGTTGAAGGCGGAGGAAGCGGAGTCGGTGGATGATATCAAACGACTGATAGTGATGGAGAAGTTCATGTCGGTGCTCCATCCTGAGTTGCGAGTAAGGGTGAGAGAAGCAGGTATTAAGGACCTGAAGGCTGCAGCGGATCGAGCCGACATGCTGGAGGAGGCACTACATATCAGGAGGGAGGGGCCGCCCAGACACTCGCCTTACCCCAGGTCGGGAGGGAACTTAGGAGTTCAGGAGGAGCGAGGACGAGTGGGGACTCTCCCAAGAGTAGTGTGCCCGATGAAGTAACGTGGTTCAAGAGCTCAAGAGACGCGGGAGGAAGCCCCAAGCTGTGAGCAGTGGACCTAACTCGGGAGCAAGTGCTGCAGTCCCGGATACGACGACAAGTCCAAGGAGGACAGGGGACGTCTGCAAGTGGTACCGCCAGAGTGACTGGCGAGTGGCCGCCCAGGGGAGGTGCCGATGCTACAACTGTGGTGTGAGAGGACATTATGCCCGCGAGTGTGAGGAGCACCAAAGGAATGTAGGATTAATGTTGGAAGAGGAGAGAGTGTTTGTTCACACCCCATATTATAGTGGACCCAACGTGAATGGTTGGGAAATGAAGTTGGGTGAACATCCCTTCGTTTTCGAGGCCAACGTGAAGTTTGGAAAGTCAGACCCAGTGGAGGTTGCCGTGCTTCGAGATACGGGTGCTGACATAAGTATGGTGACCAGGAGTATTCTCCCCAAGGAATTTAATGATTCACCTGTGGGAGTGGTGAGGATACGCAGTGTGGGGGAGGAATACAGGTTGCCACTTCACGAAGTACAGCTGATTGCCGACTACGGAGTCGAGAAGCTATAGTAGCTGTAGCCCCTAAGTTACCCCTAGAGCATGTACAGATGGTGCTGGGTAATGACCTCGGAGGAGGCAGGATACAACCCGATTGGGCCAGGAGTGCCTATGTTTCAAGCAGCGGTACAACCCTGCCAGGTGAGGTATCGGTCGCTCCAATAATAGTGAGGAAGCCGACTTCGCAGGGAAAACGTCGCCAGAGACGACGACAACGAGGGCGAGAGTGCAGAGAGGTCGTCGGAGGTTGTGGAAAACCCCGACGGGGACCTCCGACTAAGCCTGATGATGCGTGTGGAGGAGTGGCGAGGAGCAGCTGTACAAACGCCTGGGGCGGTGAGAGGCTGCAGACCGCACTCCCTCCATACAGAAACGTGAATAAAGTAAGCTCAGTGGATGAGCGAACGGCAGTGAGGGGCAGAGTGGAGGAGCCACGACGCAGTGCACCCTATGCCGGCCAGATGAATAGTGGTAGGTGCAAGATGAACCACCGTGGTGAGGTGAGCCACAGGGAGGTGGATGAGCCCAACCACGAACCGAAGAAGACGTCTGCAGGGAAGAGAATCTCATGGAGGAGTGAAGATGTTCGTCGGGAACGAAGGAGCGAGTGGTATAGGAAAGGCAATACGAAGAAAGCAGGGAATAGGTACACCCAGGGTAGGCGCCAGCCTAACCAGAGGGGCATTGGGCCATCGCAAAAGCCTAGTGTGGAAGAGAGGAAGCTGCTGGATGGAGTACAGGTTACAAGTGCCACTGTGAGGAGACAACGCACCTACGGGAGAAGAGGAACCGAGAAGAGAGAAGATTGGCGAAGAGGAGATCATGAGAGGAAACATGGAGTACCTGTAGGACGCAGTGGAAATGCAAGACTATCTCGGAGTGCA
Organism: Procambarus clarkii; assembly: GCF_040958095.1. Classification (NCBI taxonomy): domain Eukaryota; kingdom Metazoa; phylum Arthropoda; class Malacostraca; order Decapoda; family Cambaridae; genus Procambarus; species Procambarus clarkii. Next base: position 40,669,261 of record NC_091164.1, read on the forward strand.
CGACGCGGTGGAGGCGCTGCATGCACTGAATCTTACAGTGGTAACGAGCCGTGGGAGTACACTCGTAGCCACGGAGAGAGGATTTCTTGTAGGTGTTCAGGGAACACCCACAACCCGGTACTATGCGAGGTGGAGATACAATGAGGCAAGTGACTGGCAAGTGGTATGAGCCACGTCACCAACTGGAGGAGTGACACTTCAGGAACGGAGGGAGCAAGAGTATAGGTTGCCCTCTTGAGTGCTGCTCTTCCGATATGACTCTTATTTTAAGGGGAGGGGTATGTTACGGTGCCCTCTCCTATTTCTTTCGTTTGCCGGCTTAAAGAGTCATATCAGCTCTCCCTACTGATTCTCTGAGGTTCAGGGAGTCTAATGATATATGTGGCGACCAGACCGGCTGCCATTTAATGGAAGGAGGTTATATTATAAGTTGTAAATAAAGGAAAATTGGCGCCCTGTTATAAAATGAAACAGTATCCCCTACGGCAGATATGACCTTTTGGAAGGGAACAAGCCGATCGCGGATTGGCCGACGTAGGTCGCGGGCGACAAATCAGGGCCCGCCATGACGTCACCGAGTGCCCCGGGCGGCGCCAACGTCAGAGTTGTACTGACCGTGGAAGCGACAGGACGCGCCTCGGTCTGCTCTCAGGATTGGAGGCTCTGCAAGCCTTGTTCAGTGGATTGAGCTGGCTGTCGCAGCATCCCAGTTATTGGAGACCCTGCGCTTCTGGGAAGCAAAGAGGAACCAAGTTCAGTGAGCAGAGAAGTGCCCAAACTTGGAAAATAGTCGGCGACGACGCTGGGCGGCGCCGCTGGCTGGACGTTGAGGTCTGGAAGGTGGGCGAGCAAGCTAGCTGTGACTGGGGTCACATCCACTGAGAATCTTGGAAGGACGACACCGTGCCTAGGACAAGGAGCGACGCCCTGTGGGAGAGGCGAGTGTGGGGAAAAATAGTGATTAGCTCAGCGCCCATCGATGAACCAGGATTGGGGCAGCTGAATCTCAGGGATTGGAACGGCGACGACGCGAAGGCTTCACGACACCTGAGGACCTGTGGAACGCCCTGGATCGTCGAGGATCGACCCAAGGAAGCGTGGGAACCTCACACCATCGAGGGACAGGCGTCGTGAGCCAGGAGTGTAAGGTAGATCATTTTTCCCTCCCATTACCCCTTGTATGAGTAGGCTAGTTAGGCCACAATATTTACTTGTGTATGTGGCAGCAAGACTTTATTACTTTAATAGTAGAATAGGCTGCAAGGCAGCTTGTGTCCAGGACTGTCAGAGAGGACAGTGTGTATGGATGGCAGGACAGTGAAGAAGAGGTGCCGACGTGGTGAAGAGGCCCTCCTGTGAGAGTGTGAGACTCCTGTCTTCCTGCCCAGTTGAAGGAGTGTTGGAGGTCGTGGAAGAAGAGGCTGACGATCTCCAGACTCATTATCCATATTCCATATTCATGTATTACTTGTGATTGTGTGTGTGTGTTCATGTAATTTGCGTCAGTAAATCCACACATTTTATTACTGTGTTTGAGTGTGCCTCCATTTGTGATATTTCTCTATGAGCATACATTTCTGGCTACAAACGATATATGATACACCCACTGAACTGCATTGCTGGGGTGCAGATATAATAACCCAGCTGGCGACCTTGCTAAGAGGAAGATAGAGAAGACAGGCGGGAAAGGAGTTCCTGCAACCTTTTTTGTCTGGCAGGCAAGACTCAGGGAGGTTATGGTTATAGGTAAGCCTGAGTCTTCCTTCACTCCCCCACGGGTCTAGGCCGGAACTGTTAACAGCAGTTTCCCCGTGGTTGACTGAAGGGCTTCCAGGGTGAATCAGTGGCACCCCTTTGTGGTGGAAGCAAAGACCTGCGGAGGTGGGCATTGTTGGTCCTATCTTGTGTGACCAAGGAGACTCCGGTGAATCCAGGGAGTCGGAGGGGCTGAGTATTTGGGCCCTTTGAGCCCCTAGCAGTTAGTGTTAGCAGAGCCCCGGACCGCCCACCCCCACGTGACAGTACCCATGTAGAAGTTTGCAAACAGGACACCTACGGGAGAACCCATGGCGACCCCATCTACTTGCTTATACATGTGCCCATCCGGGCTCAAGAAATGTCAAGACGCACAAGCCTGGAAACCCACTTTGGCCAATCATTAGCCAGATACCCACACCCACGTACAGACTGGCGAAGCGACTCAATGGCCTGCTGACTCCTTATGTTCCTTGCGCCTTCAGCCTGAAGTCTCCAAAGGAATTTGTGGACTTACTGCGGGGCACACGGGCCACAGGGATAAGAGCCTCGTTGGACGTAGAATCGCTGTTTACCAACGTACCTGTGGACGAGACAATCGGAATGATAGCCGACAGAGTGTATCGTGATCCAGCCTGTACTCCTCTTGACATGCCAGAAAGTATTCTGAGGAAACTACTCCAAGCTTGTACTAAAGAGGCACCCTTCTTGAGCCCGGATGGGCACATGTATAAGCAAGTAGATGGGGTCGCCATGGATTCTCCCCTAGGTGTCCTGTTTGCAAACTTCTACATGGGTACCATCGAGCAAAAAGTCTTAGTCGACATGAACTTGAAACCGGCCATATACTGCAGGTATGTTGACGACATTTTTACACAGGTACCTGATGTCAGACATCTGCAGGAGCTGAAGGAGGCATTTGAGCAGAGTTCCGTGCTGCGTTTCACTTACGAGACGGAAAAGGATGGGAAGCTGCCTTTTCTAGATGTAACAGTCATGGAAAAGGGCGGAGGTTTCCACACTGCAGTCTACACTAAGGAAACAAACATAGGAATGTGCCTAAATGCCAACAGCGACTGCCCCGACAGGTACAAGAGGAGTGTTGTTAACGCATACGTCGACCGTGCTCTCAGCCACAGCTCAGAATGGAAGCAAGTCGACGAAGAACCCTGTAGGGTAAGGCAGGTCCTAGTCAATAACGGCTTCTCCAATGGTTTCATCGAAGACATCATAAGAAGGAAAGTGAAAAGCCATGCAACCTCTGAAGAGACAACTAACACAACACCTATACCCCCTATTAGACTATTTTACAGGAACTTCTTTTCCACAGCTCATAAAACGGAGGAAAGGGTCCTGAAAGATATTGTTAATAGAAACGTTATCCCTACAGACAAAAATCAGAGGATACAACTGACGATTTACTATAAAACCAGAAAAACGGCCAGCCTACTCATGAGAAACTCTCCAGACACAAAACAGAACACTTTAAAAGAGACTAACGTCGTCTATGCCTTCAAATGCCCACTTGGGGACTGTAAGCTCCAAAAAACCCAGTATATAGGCAAGACAACAACATCTCTTTCTAGGCGTTTAACGATGCATAAGCAACAGGGCTCCATTAAGGAACATATAATCTCTTCCCATAACCAAACCATCGCCAGAGAAATCCTAGTAAACAACACAGAAATCATCGATAGATACAGCGATAGCAGGCGGCTTGACGTTTGCGAGGCACTACACATCAAGAAGTCAACACCAGCAATCAACAGCCAATTATTGCACAACTATATTCTACCCACCTCAAGACTCCGCTCCAATATAGAAGCATCAAGAAATATGGACCAATAGGCTTTCTACAAACACTTCTATTCAATACCCATTGTTTCTGTTCTGTCTTGTGTTGATACTTTTAATACCCTATTAAT